>NW_015630532.1:2130054-2154286 GCF_001515625.1 Sinocyclocheilus rhinocerous | reverse complement strand
CGGTCAGTGAAGACGAAGAAGAGAATGATGTGTGCTCCCGGCGCCTATTTATACTATAGTCGCACCGGTAGTGACGTCATGGCTGTCGCCGGCCAACGAGTTGGTGTTTTTTCAATGTATGCTTCAGACACGGGTCACGACGAGACGTTCCCCATAGCGACCCCTAGAGGACGCAGTTCGAAGTCCCCATGAAAGGGAACACTAGCTTTTCTAATATTTTTGTATTCTATTTGTTTTCTTTTTATTTATTATAGAATTAACAAAAGCAAAAAAGGCCTCTAACACTAGCTTGCTCTATTCTTTTTCTATTCTATCTGTTTTCTTTTTATTTATTATATAATTTTTAAAAAAACTTGCTATGTGTACTGCATTAAGCTAACTGAGACTTGTTATAGCACTTGCATATCATTGCTCTTTTGTTGATTTTGATTGCTTCCATTGTCCTCATTTGTAAGTCACTTTGGATAAAAGCGTCTGCTAAATGTCTAAATGTAAATGTAAATTTCAATCTTTATGGGTATATTTTTTCTGAAAATCATACTGTTCAAAGAAATCTCCTGTTCTTTCCTATGGGATGTCTTGGAGGGTGAGTGGCGCTTAGAGAAGGGTCAATTATAATATATTTCCATCGCTCAGAAATTCTGAAATTCATTTCATAGAAACTGTGGTTGTGTACATTTAACACTGTAAATAACTGAGAAAGGCTATATTCAAGTGCTGCCGGTAACTACAAGCTTTTCAACTGTTCAAGGTCACATTACAGATAGAAAGCAAGAATAGCTGAGCATGTCTAGAAAACCACCTTGGTTAAAGCTGGAGATTTTCCATGGATTTAGTGTCACCTAATTTAAATAATAATTTGAAAAACAAGGGTTGGTGCGTGACCGTGTCTGTGACCTTGTGAATGTAAATGGTCACCATGGGCAACGGTCTCTGTTTTGCTAATGTATGTGCTTTTGCATCTGCAGAGGAAAAACAGACGAGAGAGAACCGAAATGTGTTAGAAATGATTTGTTGGAAATGATTTGTTGCCTGTGGTTCTCCAGGGTAAATTGGTGGTGAGAAGCTCATTGGTCACTCCTGAGCCCATGAGATCCTGTGTCACCAAGTGTCATTGACAAACCCCAAACTACTGGTTGTTCCCAGAGTTTGAGAAGGGAACTGATAGGGCTGTTAAATCAGTAGGGAGCAGAGCTGGTGGTGCTGATAAAGTTCACCCACTGACATACAGTGCATCACATGCATCATGTCGCTTTGCTTGTCGATTGATTGTGTTAATCATTGAAAAAATGTGGAACAGTTGATAAGTGGCACACTAGGTTAAGTGTGAGCCCTCAAACCACAGTTCCATAGAGGCAAAATTTCAGCAAAAGCAGTCAGTAGGTGCGACATCCCCTGCCACAGTTGAGCTGTTTCGAGGGGGTAAGTGGGCAGCTGGCTTATTCCAATATGAGTTGTGGAGAATATGTTAGAGCTCTCTAATAGAACAGGAACATAAGAGCTCTTCACATTCACCTTGGTGCCGGTCAAATCTGACAGCAAAAGCACACTGAGGACTCAGCAGGGGTTCTTTTCTCAATCCCAATTTCAGAGGACCAGCAAACATCAGGGGCCGTTGCTGCATTTTGATAAGGGTAATCTTCTCAAAAGAGGGTTGTTTGGAAGTTGACAGTTTCATCTTAGATGTGAGGGTGCACATACAGTACAATATACACTTGATTGACATTTCATTATTGATGTTATGGGTACACTCTTTTAGGAGTGCTATGTGCCACATCAGTAGAAATTTTGTGGGTAGGTGAAATTGTGCAAGCAAAACGCGAAGACATGTTTCTCTTACATTGTTGCACACTAACTCTGTCCTTCTTCACTGTCAGGAATAAGTCCATGATGCTGTCTCATAAAAGATGGTGCTTGTCAGGACTAATTAAATGTAGCCTTTGTTAAATTATGGAGAATGTAAGTATAATTTAATCATTATCCGCACTGTCCTACTGACATGCAACATAATGGCTAGCATTAACTGGAATTGTCACTGAAAATCATTTTGATTTAGCTCACCAAAATTGTGTAAGACATAGAGTGCAGTCATTGCCCACCTACACTGTTAGACTTTGCTGTAATTTTACAGTTACTTACCGCAAAAAAGCCCAGTAAATTACCATATATATGTTTTACAGTTAACTACTGTAATATGCACTGCATTATGGGTATTTTTATGCCATTTACAGTAATTTACTGTATATGGGAATTTGCTGTACTTTACTGTTTGCTCAAAAGCAGTAGTGCTACCGTAAATTGTTCTGCGGATGAAAAACATGAATCTGCATTCTCAATTTAATGTCTGGGTAAGCACAAGTGTGGTGAAATAAAAAAATTTTTTTAAATGATTAAAAAATAAAATATATAAACTTTGCTTACACCCCACAAAATTTAAATTTTATTCGCATGCAAGGCCCCGCAACAACCTGCCAGAGGTTATATAAACTGAGGTTTGTTTCCGGTGCGCGCATAACGGACGTCCCTTCTGAGTGAATCGCCAGATGTCAGCTGCGAGTTTTCCTGTGGTAAGTAATTTTTTACTTACTTTTAAAACGTAAACCATTACCAATATCTATGAAATTTTAAAATATGAAGAAAGTAAATATATAATCTAATTATAGGCTATTACTTGGACAGTTTGAGGGAACTGTTCGTTTTCCTCAAAAACTGCTGCTTTCATGAAACTCATTCAATTGTCCTAACTGACTGACTATCTAAGTATAACCCAATCTAGTATTTACACAAACAATGTTTTTCGACTTTTTTACTGCCAGTTATGGTATATTTTACTCGACAGTTAAATGAATACCGTTAAATGCAGTTAAATGTGTGTGACGTCATTTGAAATAGCACGAGCGCTCTCTCTCTCTCTTGCGTGCGCCTTCTCTCTCGCGCACGTTCGCTCTCGTAAATAAAACATTTACGCCAGTGCATAAACGAGAAAAAAAATTATATTCAAGGAAATTTGTAATTAATTAATTCAAGAATGAAAATGCATTCTTTATTATGGCTTCTTGTTTGTTAATAGAAGCAAAATCAGTGTTCTCTGAAGTTTCATATTAATTCTTGTTTTATATTTTATTGTATATATTCTCTTCTCTCTTTTTTTCAGTGTTGATTGTAAGTGATTGTGTAAGTGATTAATCTAGCAGTCAGTCTAGATCTGTGATGTATCATGTTCATAACATATAGTGATTAGTCAATAATCACTGACGAAAAACAATGATTATTCTTTTTCTCTTTTTTTGCTTGTTTTAACAGGAGCTAACTACACCCCAAAGGCTCTTTTAATAGCCACAGCACTGGGCATCTTTGGCTTTGTAAGTATGTTTTAACTGTCAGACGCAGTATGTGACATTAGATTAACTGCAGCTATGCTATGCAGCAAATTAGAGTAATCAGAAATGTCTTAATATGATAATAATTAAAGAGATGTTTTGCTATATATATATATATACACACACACACACACACACTATATAAAGTATAGGGACCCCCCTTCTAATGAACAGGTTTGATTACTTCTTATCAAATCTTAATGTTTAAGCATATAATGATATTCTATAGAATTGTGTGCTTCTGATTTTATAACAATAGTTTGGACAGGACCCTTTTCTATTCTAACATGACAATGCCTCTGTGTATAAGGCAAGGTTCAAAAAGAAATTATTGATTCAGTCAGTGTGGAAGAACTTGACTGGTCTGCAGAAGCCAAGTCCTAATCCCAGCTGAACACCTCTGGTGTGACTTTAAATGAAGACCTTGAGCCAAAAACTCATCACCAAACACCAATGACTTGTACTTACACTATATGGACAAAAGTATTGGGATACCCCCTTCTTTAGAACAGAAAAAGGCACTTCCAAAACTGTGGCAACAAAGATGGAAACATAATTCATGTATTTAAAAACTGTATTTCCATCTCTGTTGCAACATTTTTGGAAGTGTCTAAAATGACTGTACCCATATGCAGTGTTGGGGGTAATATATTACAAGTAACGCAAGTTACGTAATCAGATTACTTTTATATATATATATATATATATATATATACATACATACATGATAAAACATCCCACACCTGTGATATGCAATATCTCTCACATATTCAGTGATGTTTCCTCTTTTCTTCCCTTTTTCTTGTGTGTCAGCAGGAGCCAACTACACCCCAAAGACTCTATTAGGGGCCACCTAGAATCACGGCATCTTTGGCTTTGTAAGGTTTTTTTTATTTTATTTTGTTTTTATATAAATGATCACTCAGATGTTGGGCTGGGGATTGATAGAGATTTCATAATTCCATTTGATTCACAAGCTCTTAATTCAGTTCTGATCTTGATTCAATTCAGTTTTCAGTTTGATTCACAATTATTCTTATTCTCTTATTCTGATTCCAGTTTCCATATGATTTAATTGGATTGATTCATTTGGAAATATTTCTGAGAATTTGATGACAGCCATTAATGTACTTTGATTTAGTATTCATTTCGGTTATAGTCCTATTCTTCAAGAGTACTTCTAGATTGACTCAAAAGCCTGTTTTGCTCTAATATTTACAAACAATACAAATGTTGTTACAGTAGCTGATACACACTGATATTCCTTGGATCAAGAGCTATCACAAATAAAAGATACTTTAAAACAGCCACACAACACATTTCCCCTCTGTTTTGTTTCAGATCAGCTGTCATGGAGGCCATGCAGCCAAGACCAACTGGGATGCTTGTTGCCATATTTCTTTTTGTTGCACTATTGTCATGATCTCTGCTTTGGTTTGTTATGCATTCAGTTCTCTACTTTTTTTTGTAAAGTTCTAGAATAAAGCACAATAAATAAAAAAGTAATAGTGACAGTGAATAAAAACATATACTGTTGTACATGGACTCAAGTCACTTATTTGGAATTTATTAAATTCAATGGCATTCATCTAAAATATTCAAAAGGTTTTATAAAATAAATAGTGTAAAATAAATTACAGTAAAATTACTGTAATAGTATTATACTGTAAAACTAAGTTACGGTAAGGATATAGTACTGTAAAATTAAGTTGCGGTAAGGGTATTTTAATGTAAAATGAAATTGCGGTAAGGCCATCATACTGTAAAATGAAATTGCGATAAGCTACTGTAAAGGGGTAGTTACAGTAACTTACTGGCAATAGTGCTGCCAGTAATTTACCGCAAAAATACAATAAAAAGTCTAACAGTGTAATTCTGGTGCAAAAAGTCTTAGACGTTAAAATATGTACAAGGTAGACAAAAATGTCAAATACTCTTAGCTAAATAATTATGTGGATATCTATTCCAAAAACAGCAAAGAGAATTAAATCTTATTTCAAAGTAAAGGACAAAGTGTTTGGCAAGTGGGTTCTCTCTCCATAATGAATGTCACAAAACAGAAGCATCTATTCATTCTGTTAACTTCTATATTATATGCAATTCTGGCTTTAAAATCTGATTGGATGAGTATACCTGTGACCATACATCAGTTGAGTTCTATACGAAAGTCAGCATGAAATGGAAATTGTGACAACTTTTCTTGCTTATTGCTTCTTCTCTATTATATCCGAGTGAAATGTTGAGTAGGAGTTTACCAGGAATTGTTTATGTGAGAAATTGACAGTCATATTGACTTTAGCTCCTTTAAGCCAGCTGTGGCACCACCCTCTCCTGCCATACATCTGTCTGTCTCAGCTGAACCTTTGACCTGAGGGTGTTTTGAACTGCTCCTACAGTTATGCGAACTCAGTACAGTTACTTGACAGCACTTTTTCATCTTGAAAAACTTTGATTGTCTATGTTTCTGTACCGGACTGTTCTCTTTCTCTAGCTCAATCTAGATGGAGGCAGTAGCTCAACATGAAAAGCAGTATAGGATTCAGTCCTAGTAGAAATATATGAGACTATAGCACAGATTGCCTCGGGCTGGCCTATTGTTTGCAGTAGTTTCACTACTAGTCTTGACTCTCCTCTGCTCATACCTGAGATTTCTGCTTGCTTCTTGTACTATATACCACATTTTAAAGCACATACTATGCATTGTTGTTTAAACAACCTTTCCATTACCATCACAATATTCTGTCACATCAGATATTTTAAAAGTAGGCTGATAGAGGTTTCATTTGAAGTGTTTACTTGTTTTTGTCTTTAAAGGGGACCTATTATGACCCTTTTAACAAGCTGTAAAATAAGTCTCTGATGTCCCCAGAGTGTGCATGTGAAGGTTTAGCTCAAAATACCCCACAGAAATGCAAATGAGCTGAGATAAAAATAACAACATAGCTGGTCTCATGGTGCCTTCGCGTGCTATCACAAACTTTATAAGTCCCACTTGTGGACATCTGTACCACTTCCCTAAGCCAAGCCATTGTACCTTCATGTTTAAAGTCTACTACCATCAGACCACTGCCAAAGAAGTCACCAGTATCAACACTCAACGACTATCGCCCGATAACCCTCACTCCCATCGCAATGAAGTGCTTTGAAAGACTGGTCAAAAGGCACATCATATCCAGACTCCCTGCAGCATTCGACCCATTTCAGTTTGCATATCGACCTAATTGTTCCACCGATGATGCCATAGCAGTAGCACTTCATTTGAGCCTGGAACATCTGGAGAGCAAGAACAGTTATGTGCGGATGCTTTTCATTGATTTTTAGCTCCGCCTTTAATACAGTTGTCCCCCAGCACTTGGTGAAAAAACTTGGCCCACTAGGCATTAACACCTCATTGTGCAGTTGGATATTGGACTTTCTAACTGATAGACCCCAGACAGTACGAGTTGGGAACAAAACCTCCGGAACCATCATCCTGAATACTGGGGTCCCTCAGGGCTGTGTTTTGAGCCCACGCATACCACTGTTGTTTACCTTGATGACTCATGACTGCTGTGCCAGTTATGATTCGAATCATATCATTAAATTCACAGAGGACACAACAGTGGTGGGCCTCATTAGCAACGAGGACGAATCAGCCTATAGAGAGGAAGTTAACCAGCTTGTCATCTGGTGTCACAACAACAATCTGTCACTGAATGTCAGCAAGACAAAAGAGATTACTGTTGACTTCAGGAGGAAACAGACAGTTCATAATCCACTTACAATTAATGGCAGTACTGTGGAGTCAGTCAGAAGCACCAAGTTTCTGGGGGTGCATATCACTGCAGATATGTCATGGACCACTAATACCATTTCCTTGGTAAAGAGGGCTCAGCAGCGTTTGCACTTCCTAAGGCAGATGAGGAGAGTAAACCTTCCCCCTCCTGTCCTTACAACCTTTTACAGAGGCACAATAGAGAGTATTCTGACCAGCAGCCTCTCAGTCTGGTTTAGTAGCTGTACGGCTGCAGACAAGAAGTCTATCCAGAGAGTGGTAAGGACAGCAGAGAAAATCATCAGGACCTCTCTACCGTCTATACAGGAATTACATCTGACACTCTGCCTTAGTAGAGCCTCCAAAATAATCAGTGACTCCACCCATCCTGCCAATGGACTGTTCACCCTTCTGCCTTCTGGCAAACGCTATCAAAGTATGCGATACAAGACTGCCAGATTCAGAAATAGCTTCTTTCCACAAGCTATTAGACTGCTCAATTCACATTGACATATACAGATATACTGGTTGATGGACTGTTGAATACATAGGTATGGACTGATTGATTCATTTATGTTATTCTTCCCTATGCTGCTACCTGATGGACTGCTGTTATATATGTACAGATTGGTTGAATCATATATGTGGTTTCTTCTGTTCTGACACTTTTGAGCAGTATTGATTATGCACTCATAGTGTAATCATGTGCAATACATCCATTTTTGCACTACCTTAAGATGTATAGTAATGTATATCATGGTATTTGTTGTTGTGATATATATAATGTTTTTTTTTTTATTATTATGTTTGCACTATTATGCACATTGAGCATTGGGCTCGGAGAAATGCAATTTTGTTCTGCTGGACACTTGTTGAAAGGCTAGAATGACAATAAAGTATTAGAACTTGAACTTGAACTAGTGATTATGAGGTCAACAAATTCAAGCGGTCAACTTCACATTGCTTTCATATGCAATTTTGAACTACCACCTTCCTATTTACAATCTTTCTGGTAGCACGTGAAGGCAGCATCAGTGAAAACCGGCAGAGATGATGGTAGCTTTAGCAACATTAGCCTTACAGAGTGCCAAGGAGCTCTTTCAGAAAGGCAATTTGGAACAAAATATGACTCGTATATTCATTGGTGCATCCCAAAACACAACACTTACATTTACATTTACATTTAGTCATTTAGCAGACGCTTTTATGCAAAGCGACTTACAAATGAGGACAATGGAAGCAATCAAAATCAAAAAACAGATAGAATACAAAAAGATTAGAAAGCAAGTGTTAGGTTTTTGTTTTGTTTTGTTTTTTTAAGAAAACAAGCAGCAAATGAATAGAGTGCAAGTCTAAAAGGGACAAGGTTTTTTTTAAAGAATAGAATTAGAATAGAGAGTGCTAGAGTTAGAGAGTCAAATAAAGATGGAAGAGATGTGTTTTTAGCCTTATAATATTATTATTATAACTTACAATGCCTCTTTGGTGCTGACATTGTATATCTTCAGCAACTACAGCAAGCCTTGTAAAAGTGATATTTGCATTATAGGTCCCCTTTAAATAAAGACATGAGAGATGGCATTGGTGGAGGGTTGAATGCAACGAATCATGTCTGTGTGAACAGGGTGCGCAGAGGTATGCAACTACAAATGTTGACAGGCAGGTAGGACAGCCTATCGAAATCCTCGGACCGAGGAATATGATTGTATGAAAATGTTATGGTCCTACACCTTCCGCAGACAGTATAAATACATATAAATACATTTAGACCACTTAACTTAGTGACTGCTATCGGGATGTGAAGAGACTTTCAACCAGCATAACAAAAATTTATTTTGAACCAAATCACCTACCCTGCTAGTTGCTAGTCTCCCTATGAGTGTGTGTCCTACACTTTGAATTCAAGACCACAGCATAGAATACTCAGTGAGTTCTGGAGTTTAAATGGTGTTTATGGGACACCACAGAGGGAGGTACAGTTTTCCAAAAAAAAAAACCTTTTTACACATCTGAAGTTTGCAAAATCATGCCTGGTTGTTTCACAGTGCTACTGGAAAAATATCCAGTTGATAGATGAAACCAGGTTGAGTTGTTTAGAAAAAAAACATTTATACACACACACACACACACACACATACACAACACTTTGTGCCTCATTGTCTGGACTGCTTGCTGTATCATCAGCGGGAAAATGAATTCCTAGGTTTATCAGGACATTTTTCAGGAGGATGTGCAGCCATCTGTTTACCAGTTAAAGCTCTGGTAAACAGAAGTTTAAAGGTGATTAACAAAACAATATCCTAAAGCAGCAGTAAATGCCAACAACAGGCAAAAAATAAATAAATTAATACATCTTCTAGAGTGGCCCCGTCCTGATTTCAAGTCTTATTGAGATGCCTTGGCATGACTTGAGAGAGTGATTTACACCAGATGCCCCAAGAATATTGCTGAACTGAAACTACACTCTCAGAAAAAAGGTACAAAAGCTGTCACTGGGGCGGTACCTTTTCAAAAGGGACACTTTTGGACTTTTTATGTACTAATATGTACACTTTAGGTACTTATATGTATCTTTAAGGTACCAATATGGACTCTTTAGGTACAAAGGTGTGCCTTTTGAAAAGGTACCGCCCCAGTGACAGTTTTTGTACCTTTTTTTCTGAGAGTGTAGTTTGTTTTGCAAGATGGTGCAAAATTCTCTCTGACTGTTGTCCAGGTCTGATTACAGAAAATTTTTGGTGGGTGTCATTTTCCGAAGAAAGCACGTCCAGTTATTGAATCCAAAGTTCCCATTGTTTTTCCATTTTCCACTGTACTGTGAACCGTAAAGACATGAATACGTTTATAAAATACTTATTTGATTATGCCAGCTGTGCTTGTACATTTTTGTGACTATATTTTAAAGGGGTCCTATTATGCTTTTTCACATAGGGTTCACATACTTTTTCCTGTAACTGTAAAACTAAGTTTTCACAATTCATAACTGAGACTAATATATGTGCAGAAAAATGCCGTCATTAATTGATAAGGAGTTTGTATTTTTAATTAATTCATAGGTATTCACTGCACCGTGTACAACTTTGTAATGGAAATTGGGATCCTTTCCCTCCCATGTGATTGCCATTTGTAACTGTTTAAGGGGTTGTCTCAAGAACCCTGCAAATAAACCCTGGACAACCAAAATTAAAATAATACTGTTATTAACAATTAATTGAAAGCACAATAAAATGAACAGAAAATTAGCCATATACTTATATTTTGACAGTCTTAGTAGCATGCGAATATAAAATCATCATAAGAATGCTGATATAGTCCCTTCAACCTTACTTCTATTCCCACTATCATAAATCATATTCCTGTATAGATTTTTGCAAAATCTACTGTGAATTATGTTCTGGTTGTTGCTTTGGTCTGAGTGCCCTGCCTCTATGCTGCTGTGAAACTGAACATTAATTTGCATACAGAAAATATACATAGGGATTGGTGGAACAATGCTCTGTTGCAAGATGAGATCTCAGTCTTATATCACCATATTATGCAATGATGTGGCTGCACCTCTTTTTCCCTTTTCACCAGTCCCCTTAATCCCTTTGTGTGAGACTATGCAATTTATTCGGTGCCTTGCTCAAGGGCACCTCAGTCGTGGTATTGAAGGTGGGAAAGAGCGCTGTACATTCACTCCCCCCACCTACAATCCCTGCCGGTACGAGATTCGAACCCGCAACCTTTTGGGTTACAAGTCTGACTCTCTAACCATTAGGCCACGACTTCCCCTAACCTCCATCCTAGTAAATCCCTGCATCTCATTCTATTCTATTCCATTCTATCATCTATAGCACAACTGTACATACAATTTATTTATTTTTCAGAAAACACGCCACAGCTCTCAAATACCAGACACTTCCTAACCAGGAACATTCAAAAATAGTCTTAAGGTTAGAACTAAACTCTGCAGTAAAGTGGATCTCATGAGCCAGATTTGAGGATCCCTGGCCTATATGAAACAACAGGTTCTGAAAAGGTCTCTTTTGGTTTGAGCCATTCCAGTTTAATTGAGTGGCTAAAGAATGGCCAGTAAATATTGTTTGTATTCTCCTAGTTGCATTACAGGGCTGCCTACACAAAGATTGTAATCTGGACAAAACCTGTTTTGTCCAGATGTTTCAGGATGAAGTGCAGTCCCATGTTGACTGCATCATCCACGGACCTGTTTGCTCGGTAAGCAAACTGCAGGGGGTCCAGTAAGGGTCCAGTGATGTCCTTCAGATAAGCCAGAACCAGTTTTTCGAACGACTTCATGACGACAGACATTAGTACCAAACCGAAAAATGATCCGATCCGTGGGTCAAAAACCGTAATGTGATCCGAACTGTGAGATTTGTGATCCGTTGAACCACTAGTAGATGTATGTTGATTTTATCAGACGATGCCGTGATTATAAATGAGAGTGACTCCTGGTTAACATGTATTAAAAGAGGTCGAGTTTAGTCACTATTTAGTGTTGTATTTTTTGACAATATTCACTCATCATGACAGTAAAATAGGGCATTCTAAGTCAATACACTGCAGTATTTCCTCTCTCAATCAGTAGAAAATATGGTTAAACACCCGGTCATGCATGAAAAAAAAAATACCGTCATATACCATGAAACCAGTATAATTTTGAAAAATACCGTGATATAAATTTGTGGTCATACCGCCCAGCACTAGGTGTGGGGGGGTTTAAATCTACAATAAAACTCATTCACTGCTGGGGGATTTCATAAAATTATGGCAATTTCATGATAGCAACAGCACTAAGCTTCCCTTTGGCACAACCCCAAACTCTCTATTGGCTAAAAAAAGCTGTAGGCTACACTGGATCAGTTGTGAAATTCACACCATTGGTCATGTATTTTCTGTTTTTTTTTTTTTTTTACTTTCTCAAAAGATATAAAGATAAGAATCTTCTGGTAATATCTTCAAATGTTAGTGTTAGATAAAATACAAATGATGAGAATAATCAATTATCTATGCTCTTTGTATTTGTATAAGTTATTTGGTTATGCTGTGGATGGTGTCTGTTATAATAATCAGTATAAGATTCTGCACAGATATTGTCTGACCCCTGTAAAGTTGTACAGAATTGGCATGAGTGAGGATTTATTAAAAGTTTACAAACAGAAAGGCATGGATAGACTTGGGATTTTCCCACAGCAAGCACATTTTGGAAGTAATTTTTAGAGATTCTTGGCCCATTGTTATATTCTTCCATTCTATTGTCTCCTAAGCTCTGCATCTCTTGTCTCATGTGGCGAATCCTCTGTGATTATGGTGGGCATTATCACAGCAGCTAGTACAATCCTACACCAAAAAAAAAAAAGAGTTGCCAGATTCACAGATACTCTTGTGAATGGTGTTCTATATCTAGGAACAATCTCTGCACTGACTGTTTTCTTTATTTTCTGTTAAAATTTGCAAAACTATTCAATGTAACTATTTTATTTTAATTACAAAAAGAATAGATTCTTTAAATCTGGCCACCAGCACAGTAGAATAATAAACTGATGGCAGGTGTCTTGTCAAACGTTCTATTAAACTTGATAATTTCTTTGCCTATATCTGAAATAAAGTGCTGGAAAGTAAGATTTTAATTATGATTTGGGTGACTGAGCCAACTGTCATGCGTGTCATAAAAAAGGTTAGGATAAAATGTCATTATGAAGAATATTGTACATTGTGATTGCTTTATTCTGGTTCAAGGTGTTTGGCTAAGTGGTTCTTTTGTCACTTTTTTTGCTGAAGATGGAGTGACTGCTTTTCATCATTCCCTTTTCTTCAACATAATTACTCATTATGAAACTACATAGTAATTATGAATTATATGTCATATAATGTCATAATTACTTAATTATGTGAAAGAAGATTATCTGAAATATTTTTTGTCTCATTTTAATAGTTTCATCAACATTGTTTTACTTTAAAGAAAACAACCCAGGAGAGTATTTTTTTTTTTCAGATGGATGGATGGATGGATATTCTATTGACATAACGGATAAAACTAGGAGAGTTTGTTAAAAGATGAATATTCCCTTAGGAACACTGAAGGAGTCAGAATCTCATTTTTCAAGACCATACTCTTAAAGGGGTCATATGATGCGATTTCAATTTTTCCTTTCTCTATGGAGTGTTAAAAGCTCTTGGTGCATAAAGAAGATCTGTAAAGTTGCAAAGACTAAAGTCTCAAATCCAAAGAGATATTCTTTATAAAAGTTAAGTAAAAATTGACGCGTTTCAGAAAGGCGGGGCATAGAGGAGAAACAATAATGTACAGTATGTGGAAAATAATGTGTTTTTTTATCCTTAAACCGCATAAACACATTTCATTACACCAAATACACAAAATAATGTTCTTTTTAGCAACATCATATGACCCCTTTAAAAAAAAAAATCTCCACAAGAATCCAGATAGATGACAAGCCTTATGTCTTCCATAAATGAAACCTAAGAAATTCATGTGATTAAATTCTCTGTTGCTTTTTTAAATAAATCATCTCCTGTGGTCACTGAAAGACTCGTTTTTGTTTTAAAAGTTAAATAACATGCAAAAGCATCCAAAAAGATTATGTTTCTGTTAAGTGAGCCCTTTGTAATGCCTGAGACAATGTTGCCAGTTGCTTCCCACCCAGATGATGGCTCTGGTCATTATTCTACCCTCACAAACAGTCTGACACAAGAGCTCATAAATTAACAAGCATCTCTTGCCCTTATCAGCATAAATTAACAAGCATCTCTTGCCCTTATCAGAATAAACATTACAAAATACAATCATGTTAACAGAGTTACAATATCTAACAAACAGTAAAACAGCATCATACATCGCTCAGTCTAAAATAAATCTAAACTATATTAGACTACAATGCACATTGTGAACAAAGCTTTGTATATGATTTCTGGTCCTGGCTCAGTGAAACTGATAAAGCTGAATGAGACACTGAGAAAGAACAGATAAAGTTTAAATACTGCAGAGCTACTGAGAAAGGGAGAGAGTGTGTACAGGTTAAAGCGAAAGCGTAATTGAGGGAAAAAAAGCTTTAGTATAAACACATCTGCTCCTCTGTTAAAGATAACAAAATCTCTGATGGGCAAACCACTCTGAAGCTCTCAAAGCAGAACAGATGCTCAATAGTCATATTCACTTGTATCTAATCTTGGCCCTGCTCTTTTTCCACTGTCACTTCAAGTGACTGGTTTACAGCTACAACTACTGTGGACTGTTTTTACTTAAAATGCTTACTGTCTTTAGAGGGTTTTGTCTATTCTTGATACATGTAAGTAATTTAATTATATTTTAGAAATCTTCTTAATACTTGAAGGATTTAAAATCTGCATATTCTTCATGTTCCACTTTGATTACAATCCTGCTTATATAATGTTGAACTAAATGTTTAATATAAAAGACAGGTAATTCCAAGCAGCACATTTTCACTGTGTCCAATTTATAAAGGTGGAAAAACATAGTTTGGCTCTTTAATGCTATTTTTCTGTTTAGTTGTTAATTTCAACAGCGTTCCATTATAGTTGGTCTGTGTGACAATTAACCTGAATAATGTAAAGCTATAGCACCTTTCATACAGTATATATAGATTTTACTGGTAAATCATGTATGAATATGTCTTTGACTATTGTGTCACATGTCGCAGCTTTTTCAGCTTCTCACGCTCAAGACCCTGACTTTTCCATTCATCAGAGTTGTGACTCTGCAGTTACTATTGTGCTTCATCTTGTAATTTTAAGAGATTATGTTGTAGGATAGGTCAGTAAATTTTCATCAATCCTATTAGAAGCATCAGATTAGTTTTCAGACTAGTTTTCAGTGACGGGATGAGTTGATCAAGTTAGATTAAGACCTCTCCTTTGATTGTGGCATGCCTCTTTTCTCTTTTCATTCACCTGAGTAGTTGGTGACAAATATACTTGTTGTAATTTGACTTTTCCGTCACACTTCATTTTAAGGTCCAGTTCTCAGTATTAACAAACTATTAACTATGATTTTGCCTGAAAAAAACTCCTAAAATGCTGCTTATTAATAGTTAGTAAGGTAGTTGTTAGGTTTAGGTATTGGGTAGGATTCGAGATGTAAAATATGGTCATGCACAATATGTGCTTTATAAGTACTAATAAACAATATGTTAATAATAGGCATGCTAATAGCAACTAGTTAATAGTGAAAATTGGTCCCTATACTTGAGTGTTACCGACTTTTCTTTGCCCTGTTCTGCCGTCCATTCAGCTTTGAATTTGTCGACTGGATTTTAAAAAAAAAGGGATGTGACTCCAAGGATAATAAATCTGCTGGTATCTGATTGCAATAAAGGGCACAAGAGCCTGTGGTACAGTCATATTTAGTAGTAGACTGATATAGTTTAATGCTGGAATAAAATGAAGACATATTTCAATAATTAAATGAACACATTTCAGTAATGTTTAAAATTCGCTGAAAAAAGTGTATTGTCCATTGTCAAATAATTTGTTATACAGTATAATTTGTAAATGGCTAGGCCACAGAAAATCATTTTATTTTGTCCTTCACTTTGTAAAAACTAAAAATGTGTTTAATGTACAATAAATATCTAACGAATTTCATAGATCGTGATAAAATCATTTACCAATGTGGTTTGTTTGTGCAAAGTAATAATTAATCCTTCAAATTTGCCATATAAATAGTCCCAGCACTAAAAGCATGATTTTAACTTTACAGTTCAAATGACACTGATGTTTGTACAGCAGCATTAATACAAGTGCAGAATATCAGCAAATATCAGCTTCATGTGTCTGCTTTTAAACCCTCTGAAATGCTTTGCCCTTTGCTACCATTGTAAGTGCATTACTGTAAATGTAATTTTTGTTTGTTTTTAACAAACTGTGAGATCTGTCAAAATGATTTTCTATGATAATTTACAGCCTGTCACAAATGCTGTTGATAGAGGTTAACTTGTATTGAACCGAGATTCTGAGCTGTTCATTTTATAAATGCCTAGATAGTATATGGAGTATTCATATACTTCTTATCATATATCATAAATCATAAAACAAGAGTATATAAATAAATGCTTTGCTTACCTCAGTCCTCTGACAATTCTTCAGCGTCCCTCCCTCCTTCCTACCTCCTCCTCTATTTCTGTCCTCTCTCTTTATATATTGAACATTGTGTAATCTGTATTAAGTGCTCCAAGGGGAGAATTTAGATCTCAAGTCAAGTCTCATGCTTGAGCCCTGCATAGATAGCATTCCAAATATGTTTAACTTTATCTCCTTTAAAGGATTATGAAAATATGATCTCGTAAATTTTCTGGTTTATTGTGCAAGGGCCTGGCCACATTAGTAGTTAATAGTTAAATCATTCTGCAGGAATTTTGCATGCCTTTTCAAGTTCAAATCTGAACCTTTTCCCTTTGCGCTTAATAATTGTGTTTGGCATAAATCTAACAAAACACATTACTGTGTGCTTTGCATTGTAGGGACATAACATGGCTTCGCTTTCAGCTGGAATTTGCTAGAATTCAATTCAAGACACTGTTCCTGGTTCATGCTGCTGTCAGTGGCTCTTCTTGACTGCATTTTGTTGGACAGCAACATTAAACATTGAATGTGGACTTGTAAAATAGAATCTAATGTAAACTTACACACAGTTAAAATTGTTATCAGAGGTGGCCATACAATAAAATAACTGAGTTAGTTAAGCTTTCACGTTGCATCGTGTTCGCAATTCTGATCAGTTTAATACTGTCAATGTTCCGCACGCTGTTCAGATCATTAATATCACACAGTTATACCAAGAGATAAACTGCTTTAGATAAAAAATTTTGACTGTGACAAAAGATTAAGAATGCGAAAGTGAAAGATGTGTTAGTGTGTGTATAATGTAAAGCAGAAACAAGGGACACTTGCTCCCCAACAGACAAGAGTCTGAGCTAGCAACCACATGAAAGACACATATGTTCAGTTATTTTTGTTATAAGAAAAATTTTATTAAACCTGTTATAATGTATTATGACAGCACTTTTGTTTTACTTAATTTCAATATCGTGATAATACCGAATACCGTGATAAAAGCATTAGCAATTAATCGCAACATGAAAATTTGATACCGGCATATCCCTAGACACATTACAAGGGTGTTGCACACCACAGCAAGGATTCCATTTCCTTTGAGATCAATGGATTGATGCTGCTGCCAAAACTAACTCTTCTCATTTTGTTTCAGATAAGGAGTCAGCATGTTGTAAAGAAAGCTTACTTGTAATTGAAATATAGAGATGTGCGTTGCCTCGAGAGGATAAACAGAGTATCAAAACTAATTTAAGGGTTACTTTTAAAAAATTTTGTCAGCAGAGACCTTAAGCTTTTACATATTTAATGACCACTATGCATTGACTCATGCGACACAAGTTTGCCAGTGGGAATAAAATCAAAGGGAGGCAGCATCTCTTGTTGTGTTCTCCTTGAGTTTTCTGTGAATTGCTGTCCACGTTGCTGTGATTGGCTGTTAATACCCACCTATCTGTTTGCAAAAAAGGTCACCCTGGTGGAAATGGATGGACAGATAACACAGTGAACAACTCACTCACCAATACACATCACTTTCAGACACATCTAAATCAAAACTAACTTGAAATGAACCTGAAAGGGTCTGTGAGTGAGCTGGTTCTTCGTGAGCACTCAGCTCCGTTAAATTAAAGGTGCACCTCCGAGCCTGTGACCTTCATGATACCTGCGGTGTTCACAGAGAATGTAATGACTAATGGTCTGGAATGAAGGTGACTATAAATAATAGGTAAACAGCAGACGGTAGAAAGAAATACAAGTCACAAAAAATGTGATTTGTATTGTTGCTGTAATTATCTTTGAAGCAAGATTTAAAGATGCATTAACGTGACAAGACTGTTCTGTTAAAAACAGTTCCGCTTTTAAAAGTGCATTTTGAAACACCTACGGTTTGTTCTGTTCTGCTCCGTCTAGCTTTTTAAATGCAAGAATGCACTTTGTGTGAATGGCCCTTTACTTAGCACTGTGTAGCTCTCTTTTTCTTCCTCTGAAAGGATATAATGGTATCAAGGTCATAGCACTAACATAAGTACTTCAAAATGTGATTTTAAGTATATTTCATTACAGATGTTAATGTACAGTCACTCTACCTTAATTCTTTACGTGTTATAGTTCTAGCATTAAATCACAATTTGCCAGTTAGACGTGGGTAATGATAGTGTTGGGTTCGAGTCCAGCTAAGTCGAGTCCAAGTCGAGTCCGAGTCTTTAACCAATCGAGTCCGAGATAAGTCCGAGTCCAAAATGGGCCGAGTCGGACTCAACTCACCTTTACAACTAAACGCAATGTCCATTTAAATGTAACAAAAGCAAACACTATTGCATCTTGCCATTTAGATTTTTGATTAATAATTAGTGTCCTGCTTTGCTTAGCAAACTTAAAGTCATGTCAGAGAAGTTATGGCTGAATTGATTTATGTATTGTGACATATTTCAGAGTGAAACAGATTTTAGAATGTGAAAAATGAAAGGGCGGGACTTGACTTTATTCATCATTAAAGTAAGTGTATAAATTCAAGAGTGGGGGTAAAAGAGTAGGTGAATGGGACCTTAAGAGCAGAAAATGCACCTTTTATCGAAATAAAAAACAAGCTTTATATCATTTTTACGATTTTTTATGAAATATGAATTTTGAATAATCAAAATTAGTTTGTGTCAGTGTTTGAACCATTAAAGAAGAAACTGCATTTTAATTTCTGGGTTAAAAAAAAAACAAACAAAAAATGAATGGATGCCAATGTAAACGTACCCCTTAGACAGGGCATTTTGAATTTTTTCTTGGATGAAAATGAGGCTGTGAGGGATAAACCTAGTCTGTACAATAACACACACTGTGTATAAAAGCCCTACATATATTTTCCATAAGTCACAGGCAACTCACACCTGTTTTATTTTTGAATGCATTTATAGTTGCATTAATTGCAATAAATTACATTATGTAAGGAATAATTGATGACGGGCCGTTGAATTATTAGAAAATAATGCACACCGAAGGTGATTTTGGCCCCATAAAAACTATTGCCGCAAAGATGTTAGAAAAATGATTTTTCTTTGAAGCTAGAAACTGCCACTAATACAAAAGCAAAAAATAATAAACTAATGTAATAAAACATTCTCAAGCTTACTGAAGGCAAGTAAACACTCCAAGTATTACTTACAAGCTAAATGATAAATAAATATATTACTCAAAAATACAAATTAAAGGTTTTTTTTTTAGTTTTTCAGATAGCCTATAGTAAAGGCCTCTAGAAATAGCCTACTACAGACATTTCATGAAGTAATAAATGTAAAAATAATCTTCACTGTATACATTAAATATAGATGATTCTTATTAAAGTTAATAAGTGATTCAGTGTGAGTGACTTTCTCCTTTTCTTTTGTTTGATTAACATTTATGACGCAGTCGGCGGCTGCAGGTTTTACGCTGTTGACACATCTGTATTTCTCCCAACTGTTCAAGTTCACTTAAGACAAAACCGACTGCATTTACATGAATAGTCTCCAAGGCGGGCATTTTGACATAACTTTTCGTGTAAGTGTGTAGCAATAACAGAACTTAAGAGAACTTAAGCGAAAGAATTCGGCATTTGCATGCTGACTGAGAGGCGCGTTATTCTGTCAGCACGCTTTCGGTGTGTGCACAGAAACCCATCGGCTTTCAAGTACTGGACAAGACATAAAAACACATGCAAATACTGAATATCACTTTCGTGATAATGCATTGAGTCAGTGACATTTCCGTCAACTGTCCCTGGACTCGGTTGGACTCTGACATATTTTCTGAGTCCAAAAAGCTCGAGTCCGAGTCAAGTCCGAGTAAAAATGCATCCGAGTCCGTGACAAGTCCGAGTCCTTTAAAAAACTGTACTCGAGACCGGACCCCAACTCTAGGTAATGAGTAGGACAGACAGTATTAAAACTTGAATGAATGGTGATACAGTGGTAAAACTCTACTCTAAAGACTACGTAAAAGTACTAGTAAAAAATATTATTCAGATAGAAGTAATATAATAATAGGTATTATTTTAATATAAAATTATACTGGAATATATTTTTGTATGAAATATTTTATGTATCTTCTTGCACATGGAAAATATGTTCAAATAATATGTACAGTAAATCTCTGACTTCATCCTAATGATTTCATAATTTCAATAATTTAATGAATCCAATACGCCAGTCTCAGAATCAAATCAAGACATTTGAATGTTTAGTCTTTCCTTCAAGAAGGAATGTCTGTGACTCTGAGGTTGGTTGGTTTTTATTGTGTGTGTGTGTGTGTGTGTGTGTGTTTGTTTGTTTGTTGTTTTTTGTTTTGTTTTTTTGCAAAGAAGGCCAAAAAAGAAAAGCAGTATTCAGTGTGTGAGGCCAAGGATTCATTTTGTCATCATAAATTCACTTGAGTAAGTGAAAAGAGTACCTCCATTAAACTCTTAAAAAAAACATCCTTAAAATTTGCTTAATTAGCTAAACATAATGGAGGAAACATCCTTACTACCAGCTCTAGTGCTAATGATTCTTAATCTGTCTTAAGACAGTTTTCATTCATACCTCCTAACATCAAACTACGGTCTAATGTGCTGGTTTATTAACTAGATCATGATCAAGCCTTGACATAGGTTATGATTAAATATATTCCTCACAGCCAAAACTAACCTGACTAGGGCAACATAAATCTTCTCTTAATGATTTCCCATTCTCAGTCTATTTGTCATCACTTTAGACAGGGCCCTTGACAGTGCATCTGACAGTCATTTTCCACTTATGACAAACTACCTGAGTTGTTAGCAGTCTATTGTTCACTCCAGAACTTTCCAATTCACTTTATCATTGACAAAAGCTTAATTCTCCAGTTTAGAAAGACAAAGTAGTTTCGCATTTTCTTGTAAACAGTGGATTACAAACCTGATGCAGCTTATGCTGAGAGACTTGTCATCTTATTGTCTCTGTGTAGCATATATTTGAAGGTTAACACTAAAATGTGATGAAAGTGAAGAAGACAGGGAAAGGGGAGAATTATTTATGAGAAAGCAAAACAAGACCAGTGAGAGGGAGAAGGAAGACCAAGGGTGAGTGTAAGGAGAAGGGAATAGAAAGATAATTGCAGACAGTGGAGGTCACAACAGGAGTCTGACCCGACAAACCCTTTCAGCCCATAGTAACAGACTGCAAACTGTTACCTTCACAAACTGTGCTGTATAAACAACTTGTTTTCCTTTGCCCAGGGTTCAGACAGTTGGTTCTGTGGATGGTGGGAGAGGGAAAATAACAGTAATTATGTTTTAATCAGTCTGAGAGCTGTTATTAGCCCCCCCCCCCATTATTTTTGCAGTCCATTCACACCATCCAAAATTTATACATTCACTCATAATGTCAGGGTTTTTTCTACCCGTGTTTGTGAAACTGTGCAGAGCTAAAGTCAGTCATTAAATGCAAGGAAGAAAATACCTCTCAGTGTGTGTATAAATTTTGCTCATTGTTTGATGTGTGGACAAAGATATGTATGGAGGCCTTCCCCTGGTATCCATCCTTCTGAATTTCACTGTCAGAAAAATTAAACGTTTGTTATATTTTTGAAGATGTTTCATTGCGATGACCTTAGTGCCCCCAGCTTCTATTTGGCCTTAATTTTGCATATTTGGCATATATTGCATATATGCATATATGACATATTTGTCCCTTTAATACACATTTCTGTTCATATTTTGAATGGCTCAGTGGTGCACACCTCAGATTAAATGGATTGTGAATGATGAGCATTGAAGGGAAACATCAAAGGAAGGTGCAATGACCATCAAAGTAGAAATGAAACAGTTGGATTCTCATTTGTTTATTCCTGTAATATCTCCAGCTGTGTGTTCATAGAAGTTGTCCCCCTTTAGTTATTTTGAAGCCAAAAGGGAAGTAGCTTTTTTGTTGTTTATGTGCACTCTAAAAAATGCTGTGTTATTTTTTTAACCCAAATGATGGGTTCAGCCAGTTGGGTCATTGTATTGGGTTGTTTTTAATATTTTTACCCAGGTGCTAGGTTTTCTACCTAACCGCTGGGTTGACCCTGTCTCCGGTGAAACTTCTCAACAATGCAGCTGAGCACAGGCTTTTTAAGTCCACAGAACAGCCTCCGATTTGGTGCACTCTTTCGGGGAAATAAAGGTTTGTATACATTTTATTTCATTTATAAAGTCTTTAATGTGGTGTAAATTATATTATTTTACACAACACAACATAAGGACGAGATGTCAGTTGTTTTTAACCCAGCATTTTTTAGAGTGTGAGAAGCAGCCATGGTGTGTTTGCTCCACCGAACAGTTATACTTATCTTGTTTCCTACCTGTACCTGTGTTCTTAGTAAATCTAAAATTCCTGGTAGGTATAGGGAAAGACGTAGTTAAGGAACATGGCTTCCAAACTGTCACACTGGTTGAAATTAAACATGGGAACCACCTGGGAAGTCTCAGAATGTGTATTTTTTGTTTGTAATTTCACAGCTGTAATACCATAACATGTTAATGAAGTTGAAAAGTGCCGCTTTTCTATCGCGAATGTTCCGAATCTGCTGATGTAACTACAACCGCTACGCGATAGAGGAGGGGAGGGGGAGGCCGGGGGAGAGCTCTCGTGCCTCCGTTGGTAAAAAAAAATAATAATATTTGATCGCCAACAGATTTACCAAGCTGTCATTCAAACAGTATAAATACAAATTTAAAAAAAGGGGAAAACACGCCTAACTGGATATAGACTACAGCAGTCGGCATAATTAAATAGCACAACAGGCAGCACTCTTTTAACAGACTTTTAAGAAGGGATGGATGTTTGCTTCAAGTGATAGGCCAGGTAAGTGAAGTTATATTATCTTGCTGTATGTGTGTCATTTTCTTTACGTTTTCTGACTAAAAGCAACCAAAAAAGCCATTTCAAAGTGGTTAATAATAATCGGCAGGGATCCCGGACCAATGCAAGTGTGCCTCCTCTATTTTAAAACCCACGAGCCGCCACTGGTTATGCAAGGCAAAAGTGTTTCCAGCGCGAAACGACCGCTGCTGATGCAGCTGACTGACATCTCGTCCTTATGTTGCGTTGCGTAAAATAATGTAATTTACACCACATTAAAGACTTTTTATAAATGAAATAAAATGTATACAAACCTTTATTTCACCGAAAGAGTGCACCAAATCGGCGGCGGCGCTGAGAACCGCTCTGTGGACTTAAAAAACCCGTGCTCTCAGCAGCTGCATTGTTGAGAAGTTTCACCGGAGACAGGGTCAACCCAGCGGTTGGGTAGAAAAAAATAACCCAGCATTAAAATGACCCAGCGCCTGGGTAAAAATGACCCAATAGACTTGATCGGTGTCGCATCATAGCTGTGTGGGCGGAGTCGGCGTGGGGGAAAACAATCCTTTCCCCCTCATTGGAAAAGCATGGTGTTGACTCAGAATGGCCTACATAAAATCATTTCTGCCGTTCGACAGAGCAACATACGTAGAAAAACTAAGCCATATTGGGTCGGGCTATCCGTACGGTACCTGTGACTGGACAAACGACCCAACGGAATGGCCAGAGGTGTCGTTTCCCGACATTTTTGTTACCTGATTGAGTCTATAGGCAAGAGACAGCTTACTACAAGCCTATACTTGACGGCTTGTGAAAGTAAACATTTGTCGTTTTGTTTTGCTTAATTTTAATAAAGTGATAAAGACTTGAGTAAAAGCCTGTCGTACTTTTTTATTGATATATTAAAAAGAACTTTAACATTGACAAAACAGGTGCCACTGGGGGACCATAGACAAGCTAGGGGAACTCATATTAATGTTAAAAAACCTCATAAAGTGAAATTTTCATGCCATGGGACCTTTAAGGTCCACTGAAGCACCTTGAAATGCGCAGCGTTATTCTATGTGGTGTGTGCTAAGTATAGCCTAATCATTTTCACAAATACATGCCGTAAAATAAACAGATATAAAATAACATGAAAATATCCCTTACGAAAATTAACCGTGGTTACAACCAAAAAA
>NW_015630532.1:2124760-2130019 GCF_001515625.1 Sinocyclocheilus rhinocerous | reverse complement strand
TGATGCGAAGGAGGGTTACTGTAAGCCCCATCAGAACTGGGTTGCGGTGCAGGGGGACGGGACTAATGACCCCCTCGATCATCGCAAGGTAAGTAGTGTAACCTTATTAGAGGTACAGAATGCCACGCAGGAACTTTTCGACATTGCACCAAGCAAAAATCAATCGAAATCATCACAAAAAGTAAAGATCAAGCGCCTAACAAGGTCTTCGCGCGTTAATTTGAATGGTTTATTTTCCCCCACGGCATAAACGGTTATGACGTTTTTGTGGGCGTTCCCAGCAATGCCGAACAAGTCTATAAAATGCTGAACCCAGCATTTGGGTTAAAAAAACTAAATAACCCAGCACCTGGGTAAAAATATAAAAATGACACAATAAAATTACCCAACAGGCTGAACCCAGCATTTGGGTTAAAAAAAACTAAATAACCCAGCACCTGGGTAAAAATATAAAAATGACACAATAAAATTACCCAACAGGCTGAACCCAGCATTTGGGTTAAAAAAAATAACCCAGCATTTTTTAGAGTGTAGTTAAATATGCCAGTCCCTCTACATGATTACCAGTAGTTCATCCGGACTCTGTTGCTTGTTGCTTTGTGTATAACATTCCACTATAACAATCAAACAATGGTCACAGCATTCACACGGTAGAGTCAAGAAACTAACAGAAGTGTTAAACCTTTGTAATATTAAATCATTCTATCAAGCTTTCAAGCTCTAAAGGATATTAAGGGCCAAAGCACATCTCTGGGGCCAAGGGAGAACGGCGCCAATCTACCAGAAAATTTCTTGCACTCTGCTAGACTTTCATCCTGTGACTAATCATAGCGGTCTCTCTCTCTCTCTTTCTCTTCTCTCTTCTCTCTTCTCTCTCTCGTTTCTCTCTCACTCTCTCTCTCTCCCTCTCCATTACTTGCCCACACCATGTTTCAAGTATCCAGGTCTTTTTTTATAGCATTTTACTGTGTATTTGTTTCATTTTGATGTTCTACCACTAAGTGTTTGAAATACTTCAAATACTAGGGTTAGAGTTAACCCTAATCTGCCAAATATGTTGTATATAGTCTATATTTGTATACGACTATCCTAACTATTCTAATGTTGCTTTACTCATTCTGTTTTTCTGTTACAAGCAGTACTTAACCTTAAGCAAATCACAATGTGTGGGCTGTGACGTCTGCTAGACAGATGCTCTCTACATGGAAACATCACAAGTCTGGCTTGGCTTTTCTCCACTGGTAATGAGTTCATATATTGGTGGAAGGTAATGTCTGCTTTCCCAGTGTGCTGAAAACCAGCTGCTGCGCAAAATTGTGGAAGTGAATGTAATCTTCAGGAAATTGGCATCTTTTTTCCAACCTCTCTGAAAACAGCGAGCTCAGCAGCCAGCATCATTCTTATCGCCAGGCACCATTTATCTTATAGATTTTAAACAAAGCGACTACATAACATCCATTAGGAGATGTATCTCATACCTCTATGCATTACTGCTCATTTTAGTGTCGTAATTGAGTTTATTCTCCTCTCATCAGTCATCTTCTGGTGGTGGGCTTCATCTACCCACTCAAAGGATGCGTCGCTTCATCTGTGACGAGATGAGCTACGCATTATCAAGCCCACAGAAAGGTTCACTTGGTGTCATCTGCTTTGAATCAAAAAACATGTTTGGCTCCAGAAATGAGGAAGAAAATGTCATACTCTTCCCACTTCGGTCTCCACTTTTTCAACACCATTATGGACAACAATTCAGTGGAAACGAGACCAAAACCATCTGTCACCTGAACAGTCTCCATTCTTGTGCTGTGGCCTTCTGTAATGACCTGTCCAGCCTTTTATTCCCATCCCAGTTACTGTAACGGCACAGACTTATTTACTGTTCTGAATCATACGCTCTGTTGAGTCTCAATAAATTTTGTCATCTATTAATAGAGTCCAGTGCCTTTTACAGAATAACCTTCGCAAGTGCTAACACCTTTAAACGCTCTGTTAATTATTTAAGGAAAGTTTATTGTTTATGTATACATGAGAAAAAGAAGTTCAAAAATCAAGTCATCTGAGGTATGATTAACCAACCTGTTTTTCTCTCTCTTCCTGTGTTTTCTAGACAGCTCAGACGGTGTTGCTGGTTGTCGCTGCCTTCCTCATCTGCTGGATGCCGCACCACATTATCGCTATGTGGGTAGAATTTGGCCAGTTCCCATTGAATGATGCTTCGTTTGCGTTTCGCATCATCTCTCACTGCCTAGCCTATGGAAACTCCTGTGTCAACCCCATTCTTTATGCCTTCCTCTCTGAAAACTTCAGAAAAGCCTGCAAGCAGGTCTTCACGTGCCGCTTCTTTTACTCTCCTCCGCCCGTGGAGAAAGTGGTGCGCATTCGCATGGAGAACTTCTCCATGACACATTCCACCACTAACATGTGACTCAAAACATTTTAGAGGTATCGGCACTGTTCAAAACATTTCTGTTGTTGTCTCTGCTTCATGCCGTGCTGTCATGGATTACATTTCAAGGTTTGACTGACAAGGACAGTAAAAATTAAGTTACCTTGAGAAGTAAAACCAGATATAATATCTCAATCCATGTTTACTAAAGGCATTTGCCAATAACTATTTAAGTGTAAATAGTGTTTGTCAATGAAATGTTTTTACATATTTGTGGTCACTGTTAACTGTATTATTGTTATTGAAAATAATTAAAACCTATGTAGAGATAAATTTAAATATATAATTAGTACAATTATACTTGATATGTTTGAGAGAATCACTCTACAAGAGCATGTTTGTGAAGGAACTGTGCTGTCTGAACATCTTTTTGCATAGTGTTTATGTTGTCTCAGTTTAAACATGCCATACATTTTAATTCTTACTTGTATGCTGTATGTGCAGTCTTATGGTTATATATCTGTTATGAAAATAAAATATTATTGAAGGTTACCCGTTTTAAGAATTCAAATAATAAAAATATCTAATTCAATGAACAATAAAATATATGTTTAATTTTCTGGTCCTTTAAGAGCAAGTTAGAGTGGGTTATTGTTTAAAGAAGATGTCGCTATCTTTATCCCAGTGCTTATGGTTAACTGTTTGACATACCAGAGACCGTCCTAAACAAAAGACCAGTGGAAACTCTGTGTGTGTGTCCATCTCTCACCAGTCTATTACTCACGCCTCTCTGTGAGATACCAGGGCCCTCATTTATCAACAGTGCATACGCACAGATGTGTGCGTAATGAGTGCGTAAGCACAGTTTCACGTAAAGTGTGTGATCTACCAACTTGTACTTATATGTAGGAATGTGTGTAAATATAAGGATAAAATAAAGAAACTTTTCTACGCACTGTTGATAAATGCGGCCCCAGGACAGGAGCTTTTATAAACACGGATTCTTTTTTTTTTTTTTTTTTTTTTGAATCAGGAACGAGTCAAGAGTCTCAAAGCTTAGGAACTTGCCTTTGAAGTGACAAGAAACGTGCTGGATGGCTTATTTTCCAAGTCAGATTCTTGTCAGGTGAATATGCTTGCATAAGATGCTACCATCACAAAGCTATTCACTCATGCCTTTAATCCTTGTGAAATACATCTCCAGTACAATGCAGCTCTTACAATAATGTGGTATAATACCACTACAAAAGATAACAACACAGTGCTGTAAGTATACCCTAAAAATGACACTATTTTTTCAGTTTGCATAACTTTGGAATGACTGGTTCCAAGTGCATACTGGTAACTTTTTCTTCTTCTTTTAAGTATATGATGTGTATATTTGAACATATCTGTTAATAATGCTATATTTCAGATAGTGTCAGCACTATAGGTCTGGCAGTGCACCGTGATAAGAGATTTATCTTACAGTTTTAGACTGGGAGAACTTGCAGGTGAGAAGCTTGGGAAAATAGCCAGAAACTGGTGCTGCTAAATCATGCTCAGACAAATCATTAATAACAAAGTTAACCTGTTCAGACAATGTCAATTTGAACAGACATGCCTTTTCCCCAGTGCTTTTCGTTCAAATCACAATTAGAAGCTGCTAAATCAATCAATTGATTGCATCACATATCACACACTGACCATTGATTTTATTAGTAATTCCATAACTTTTGTCCAGTCGTTAAAATTCAGTCAGATTATCATCAAATTGATTATCATTTATGACTACATTTAGTGGTGAAAAAAAAAATTTATTGCCCCTGAAACATAATTTGGATCACTAACAACTGCAAATACTCAACCTTCTCTATACATTTACACCAAATATCTAAATTGTGAAAAAAGCAGATGGTGAGCCCCAAGTAGCCCAAACATTATTTTTTAAACACTTCATTAAACAAAATGATCTCTGTTTGCATTTCTGGTGAACCAAATATACCTTTAAACAAATGTAAAGTGCACTCTCTAACCCAAAAGTAAAGCATTTCAAAGCCAAAAATGTGCTGTACTGACAAAGTCAATAACATTAAGAGGCACTGTCCAAATACATTTCAAGGTAGGTGTAATGGTTTGTCTGTCCTTCAGGCATTAGATAAAGCCTAGAACTCACAAAATGGACTTGACAAAAATATACAAGTGTACTTAATGAGGGAGTAGTTCTGTTTGACCTGGTTGCTTTTTCTTTGAAATAAGCCCATCATGGCAGCTCATAGCTCCCTGTTTATGTCTTCTCTAATCAATGTTATGAAAGACCCTCTGCTCAATAACGCTGCTGCAAAGTTCGAATTTATCTCATGGCAACCCTGCAGTTGTGCGGTAATAATAAACAGTTGGTAGTGAAGCATACAGCCTCACTTTAAGACCTCTCTATCACATTTATTCCCATTAAGCAAAAGCTATTACCAGCACTGAAACAACAACATCACATCAACCAGCAAAACAGGAAGCTGCAACTTTGCCATTTAAATGTGTTTTGGTCTTAGCAACACTTGTGCCTTCTTTAAATTAGGCTGTTTGCTGTACGGTAGGAGGTTCATGGCAAACATTTTCAAATTACAAAACAACATTCAGCCATCTGCATTTGTGTTTAAGTATGGGATTACCTTTGTGCCAATTAAAATGAATGTAATTTTTCAAGAAACTTATGAAAATATGAATTGAAACTGAATAAAATGTATTTGAAACTGAAAAAAAATTTAATGCAGGCAAAATCTTTGACTTCGTTTTTAATACACTGCATGTCTTGCAACTGTTTTCTCTTCTTTCATTAGCTGATCTGTACTTACAAATGCGCTTCCAGAGTTTTCATTTACGCTTCTAAAGTTTTC
>NW_015630532.1:2119928-2124264 GCF_001515625.1 Sinocyclocheilus rhinocerous | reverse complement strand
TGACGCCTTCACTGCCAGGTCAAGAAGCTGTCAATCAAAAACTCAGTAGCCAATGAGAACACACTGCTGCTAGCCCCGCCCCCACGAGAGATTTGTGTCAGAACGGCGAACGAAAACTTTAGAAGCGTAAATGAAAACTCTGGAAGCGCATTTGTAAGTACAGATCAGCTAATGAAAGAAGAGAAAACAGTTGCAAAACATGCAGTGTATTAAAAACGAAGTCAAAGATTTTGCCTGCATTTAATTTTTTTTCAGTTTTAAATACATTTTATTCAGTTTCAACTCATATTTTCATAAGTTTCTTGAAAAATTAAATTCATTTTAATTGGCACAAAGGTAATCCCATATTTAAGCTGTCTAACACAGAAATGTAAACAGAAGCTTCAGGCCAAAATGTTAAATGTTTAGTGAAGCAATATTTAATTCCAAACCTGTATGACTTTCTTTCTTCTGCAGACCACAAACTGTTCTTGTGCAAACAATGAAAGTCAGCAGGGTCCGAAATAACACTGAATCTGACTGGTTTTCATTATATAGGCAAAAAATAATGATAATAATAATTAAGAATATCTTGTGTTCAGCAGAAGCAAGAAAATCATACAGGTTTGGAACAACATGAGGGTGAGCAAAGCGGTGTCAGAAATCACAAACTATATGAAATAAGTAGTATGTCCAAATTCATGGTATTCATAAAACGGGCGAAAGGTGAATGCTACCTGTGTGAATGGCAGTAAAGCACTGCATTTGACACTGTAGGTCACATGACAATAACAGCATGACAAATGTAAATTCAGATTACATTCATACTATATAGAACATTTTCAATAATGTAATTAGACCTACTTATTCAAAAGTAGTACCATCTTACAGAGTATGCAATTTCGGACACAGCCTAACTGATGATAGAATTTGCATTTTTGGGTGAACTAGCCCTTTAAGATGTCTAATACAAATGTGAAAAGAAGCCTTAGGCCAAAATGTTCTAAATGTTAAGCCCTTTAAAGGTTCAGTACAACAAATATACAAAGAACTCTTTCATTCCAAATCTATATGATGTTCTTGTACAGAAAATATCTTAGGCAGGTCCAAAATAATAAAGAGAGAATGTATTTGTGTCCTACAGAAGAAAGAAAGTCAGAGAGTTTAAGGTGAACTACCCCTTTAAGATGTCTAGTAAAAAATGTGAACATAAGCTTTAGAACAAACATGTAGTTCTTTACATGTCTATTTTAAAGTTTTAATACAACAAATAAACAATAAACGTTTCATTGTTTTAGAAGGCTAATGTGTAGATCTTCATTTATTCATTTTCCTACATCTCTTTAAAGTCCGTTTCATGGCTGGGTTTCTGAATTTCTGATTCCATCCCTGGTAAAGATGTTCTCCTCCTGGCTGCTGTCTCTATTCTCTGCACAAGTTCCACATCCCACGGTTGCGTAACGAAACTCAGCACCTCCCCTCCCTCAGAGCCACCTGCTCTCCCCACGCGCCCTGCCCGGTGGATGTAATCTGTGTGGGTCTCAGGGAAGTCATAATTGACGATAAGTCCAACTCTCCGTGTGTCCAAACCTCTTGAAGCTATGTCAGTGCATATTAGAACATCAACACTCCCTTTTTGAAAGTTCCTAAAGGTTCCTTCTCTCATAGTCGCAGGCATCTCTCCCTGGAGCCTCATATGACGAACACTCATTTCCTCCAGTGAGTAGCCCAGCCAGTTGACAGTGGAAGCCGAATTACAGAACACCAAAACGCCTTTGTGCTCCATTTCGGCCTTCTTCAGGGCCTGGTGAAGCTCTAGAATCTTGTCTGCACCTTTGACCCTGAGAAACGTCTGCTTTACATGCGGCATGAGATGATGCAGCATGCGGCTTTTAACGGTCACCATGCTGGCCAGGTCAGTCACCTTACTGAGCACCTCTCCTACGCCACCCGGAAATGTGGCTCCCACCACGACCAGCTGAGCTTTACGGACGAGCCCAACCGTATCAGAGAGCCTGGATGCCACCTTGGTATGCGAAAGAATATTCTCAAGCATGCCTGCAAAGCTTTCGTCAAACATAGTGTCAGCTTCATCAATGACTAGGAAGTTTAGTTCGGTCAAGTTAATGAACCGCTTCCAGAGGGCCTTCAGCAGGGCGCCAGGAGTGGCCACTAAAACATCCGGCTGACCGTGAGTGAACGCCGCTTTGATGTTTCCCACACCTCTCCCACCTCCTGTGACTTTAACCACGAGTCCTAATGGTTTGCTGAACGATCGAGCTACAGATGTCACTTGTTCTGCTAGTTCCCGTGATGGGACGATGACCACAGCGCGAATGTTTCTCTCGGAGTTTGTGAAGGGCTCCTCTTGCCTGTCCGCTTGCAGCCTGTGGATGATGGGAAGGAGGTAAGCGAGTGTTTTTCCGCTTCCTGTCTCCGCAGCACAGAGAATGTTGCGTCCTTTTAGTATTTTGGGAATGGTTTGCATCTGGACTGTGGTGGGGTGAATTATATTCTGACTGTGTAAAGTCTCGACCAGTTCTGGACAAATATTAAAGCAATTAAATGTCTTTTGGGGGACGGAAGCACTGCCATCACCCTCGTCCTTCTGCTTGAGGACAGATGGTGGAGCACTTTGGATGCTGTTTATGGAGAAGTAATCCCCTAATGCTTTGTTACTCTTCCATCCCTTGGATGTCAGAACCGGTTGTTCAAATTTCCCAAGTGTATAGCCGACAGACTGGTTCAGCTGCGGGTTCTTGCTCTTGATCAACAGTCTTCCAGGCTTGACTGTTGGCAGCTTGTCAAACTTCTTGCTTTGCATCTGTTTGATGTTCTCTATACGTTCTTGCATGCGTCTCGGGATGCGGATCACCACAGGCTGTGAGCCAGCGGTTGTCACTCTGCGTACACAAGCGCTAACGCCCGCGATCTGTCCCCAGCCGAGCTGCGAACTAAAGAGCTTGGGAATGAGAAAGGCGCAGCGTCCGATCTTCACTGACTGCATTGTACATACGAGGTAATTCCACAACACACGCGAAGGTTAATATCGGATGTCCCGTTTAACATGCAGACATATTTAAGAATAATATTTTATGTGACAAATGCGATAAAACACTGAACGCACACGAGCCCATGCGTTCAGTTCGTCCGGTCGCGGAATGATGACGTTTGAAAGCCCGTGACGCCAAAATTAAAGCCCCATGGCTCAAACGTAAGGATTTTGAGAATTAGCGTGCTACTCTTATATTTCTACGATATATTGCATTTAACAAGCGAATCAGATTATGGAAGCAATAACACAGGATGTTGCTAGCAATACAACATTTCAAACCTTGTCTAAAATTGTACAATCTATAAATTGGTAGGCTATTTAGAAAGATTAACAAATAGTGAAGGCATAAAAAGTTTTTTTTTTTTTTAAAGATTAACTAAATTATTTATTCTAGGGCGTTGACTGATTGTGTTAAAATGTCAGATTCTTTTAATTATCCAATACACTTTTGAACAGAGAGGGCTTTAAAAAGATATCTTTATATGGCAGAGATTATTATGCTATTGTTTTACTTGAATATCATATCCAACATAGTTAGATAATTATACATTTAGATTTGCTTTAAAAATATTTTTAAAAAAGAACAAATTTAAATTCATAGTTATAATTCTAATATTTAATATTTTGTACAAATCATATATTTTATACATTCTAAACCAAACTTTTATTATTATTAATATAAAATGTAATATTATTGATATCAGAAAATCAATTGATTTATATAATAGATATACTACCGTATTGTCCCGAATTTTTTAAATGTGATTGTTGGTACATTTTACCAGTTTTTACCATACTTTCAAAACAAAAATTAAAATAGGAAAAATATGCAATATGAAAATAATTGAAGACAAAATGTGTTTTACTGAGAAAAAACAAGATTTGGGTTTTAAAAAGCCTTTTTCCAAAAGGTACATCTGGAAAAAGGGGGGTCGTCTTATAATCAGGGTCGTCTTATATTCGGGCCAATACGGTATTTATAGACTAATAGCTGATCTGGCAAATAAATAAATTATACATATTGCTGCAAGCAATATTTCAAGCAAGTAGCCTTAAAGGGATAGTTCACCCAAAAATGAAAATTCTGTCATTAATTACTCACCCTCATGTTGTTCCACACCGGTAAGACCTCCGTTCATCTTCGGAACACAAATTAAGATATTTTTGATACATTCCGAGAGCTCTCTGACCCTCCCATAGACAGCAAGGGTCCTTACACGATCAAGCTCCAGAAACGTAGCAAGAGTATCACATACATAAACAACATATGCAACGTATGTACGCGGATACGTTGTTTACGTT
>NW_015630532.1:2111472-2119562 GCF_001515625.1 Sinocyclocheilus rhinocerous | reverse complement strand
TATTTTTGTTTTCTTTGTGCACAAAAAGTATTCTCACAGCTTCATAAATTTACGGTTGAACCACTGATGTCACATGGATTATTTTAGCGATCTCCTTGCTACGTTTCTGGAGCTTGATCGTGTAAGGACCCTTGCTGTCTATGGGAGGGTCAGAGAGCTCTCGGAATTCATCAAAAATATCTTAATTTGTGTTCCGAAGATGAACGAAGGTCTTACGGGTTTGGAACGACATGAGGGTGAGTAATTAATGACAGAATTTTAATTTTTGGGTGAACTAACCCTTTAAAGTGCAATTAGCCTACTACATGGACTATCCCAGATACTGAACCTGGGGAGCTATACCTATAATTATGCCTAGTGTCACAGCTTTGACTTCCATTCTTCATTTCAAAGGAAGATGTTTGATGACTTGAATGGGGTCATAAGCCTAAATGATTTAGACCTTACTCTACATAAAAGTGGTTTTATGATGGCATGAATGAGCTGCTGTGAAAGATTCAAATAGAGGTGCAAAAGTGCATAACTAATGTTCTTTATTCTCAGACATTGATTAATTATATGGAAATTCAATCATTTCAGATTAATTTAATAATCTGATCAACTTTTATACAGGGGTCTGAATAGCAATTATGACATGAGATTGCAAAAAGTATGAAAAGTTTGAAAGAGTACTGCCCCAGTGACAGCTTTGTACCTTTTTTCTGAGGTTGCATATTAATTTCAAGGAATGTGTAATCAACAGTTTACATGAAAATTAGTTTTGTGCCCCTGGCAGCTTCATTAATCTCCGCTCCAGCCTGAAACCACAGAGGTGTGCCACCACTGACCTGCATTCAGATAATCACAGACATTCAGCTGTGTCTGCAAAGGGAGATAAACAACTCCTGGTGTGAGTATTAGAAAGCCAAGTGCGTTCATGAGTCTTTCTGTGTGTGTGTGTGTGTGTGTGTGTGTGTGAGAGAGAGAGAGAGAGAGGGAGGGAGAGAGAGAGAAAAAGATAGTGTCATTTTAATCAATAGTTATGTCATAGCCTTTTATTGTTTTTGTTCTCTGTGGAGCCTTTGTCTTTGCTTGTAATGGATACTGAAGGACAGGGAAACTGTTATTGACTGTGTCACTGCTTAGTCAATCCTGTCACTGGATCATTGGTTGTTAACAATGTTAACATTTAATTTAAATGAAATTAATTAAATTTTTAAGTAAAAAAAAAGTATATTTTTAAAGTCTAGCTTAGATATGGCAGTCTCAAATTATCACATTATTCAAAATTCAGCAAAGTTTAAATAGATTTAGTTTTTTTTTATTCATTCATTCATTCATTCATTCATTCATTTTAGAATGTTTAATGGCATTTGTCACCGTGTCAAAAATGTTATCATAAGAGCAGTGTCACCTTTTTTTTCTTTGCTTTATATCTGCACAAACTAAACAGCTTCTTTTAGCCACGAGTCCTGCAATAAATTGGTGTTTCACTTGAGTGTTTTCACTTAGTAGCAGAGGCGGACAAAGTACTCAACTCCATTACTTGAGTGAAAGTACAGATACTGCTGGTCAAATATTACTCCATTACAAGTAAAAGTTGTAAAGACAGATTTTTACTTAAGTAAAAGTACCGAAGTACTTGCTTTTAAAAGTACTTAAGTACCAAAAGTATAGAAATGTAGTGGAGTGAAAAGTACAATATTTGTCTTTCAAATGTAGTGAAGTTAAAGCCATAAGTTCCCAGAAAAAATAATACTCAAGTAAAGTACCAATAATCAAAAAGTGTACTTAAGTACAATACTCAAGTAAATGTACTTAGTTACTGTCCGCCTCTGCTTAGTAGGCTATCAATTGACAGTCAAAAGCAAAAACAGCACAGAAATGTTATTGTAATGCAGTTATTTCAATACATGCTCCATCTGCCTCAGTCTCTTTAAAAATGCGTCATACCAATGAGAAAAGACAAATGCTATACCCTAACTTTTTTTTTTACAACCAAGCCAAATTTCCTGTCTAATGTGTTTTTTTCTTATATTTATGGTCCAGACATCAGATTATTCTTTGTATTCCTGAGCTATCCGTCTCAGTAATGGCAGGGTTGTTTATCAGGTCTGAAAAATCGTATTGAATATTTATTGCATTGCAGTGCCGTCTTCCTGCAGATGTCAGGTTGTGACATTATGTGTGACATTATGTGGGTATCCTGAGTGAAATTTTTATGTTAAAACTAAAAACTACTGAGTCTAGCCTTTTCTGTTACAGCAAATTTGAATTTTCATGTTGTAGGCCTATTTCAATGCAGGTAAAAATGACCAAGTTGCGCTACAATACCAGGATATGCCTGCCTTCAGACAACTGATGAATGGTGAAATGCCTCAGAAGGAAAATATGCCATGTAGGTACTATTTTCCCCAATTTTTCATAGAATATTTGACACAGGTGCTGTTTGATATAGATGTAAAATCTTTAATTGTGAAACTAACTTTATCCCAGGTTAACATGATTTTAGATTATTTTTAGGCAGTTTTTTTTTTCTTTTTTTTTTTTTCAATAACAGTATTCTCAGTATCCTTCATGAAGTTATAAATGTTGTGCTGCTTTTCTTTCAAGTGGCTTGTTTTTCAATCAGCCACTGATTAAAATCAGATGTGTCCCTGGAGTCCTTAAGTCCTGACTATGGTTTGTCTTGAGAACTTCCACTTATCTCTCCTCTGTCTCATTCTGCTTTCCATCTGCTTTCCCTGGTGGGTTTTTATCAACACTCAAGCTAATTACACGGTCACAGTCTCAGAGAGGGGTGAAGGAACCCATACCGCCACCAGCATTAATTATTTTCTGGGCATAAAATGAAAATCCATTCTTGTATCCAAATAAACAGAGACGCAATATTTGGATTCTCTGGGTTCATAAATAATGATATAAAATGGTTGTAGATTACGGGGCAGTTGCAGAAAGAATGGCATTGGATAGATCAAATTACACTGATCAAAATGTGTTTCACTGCACTGCACACATTATAGGTTTAAGATGGGTGCATGAGAGAAACACAGTTATGATGTGTGATTTGAATGACAAAATGATGTTGTTTGCAGGAGTATTGTTTTCTTAAGCCTTTCCCTATACCAACATCTTGCCTCTGTACTAAGTCACTCTCTAATATTACTTACTAACACTGTGTAGTGAAGCCCCTTAGTCTGATTTGTTTAAAGGTATTTTTCAGCTTTTTGCAATAAATCTTTTTTATTGTTGAACAGCAATAAGACACCAGCAAAAACTGCTCAGATTAACACTGATGCCTCTGAAAAGGTTTGTTTGTGTTGATGCTGATAGCAATTACAGCTTAAACACAGCATCCCCATGAGACGCTGAGCTTTAATGACTGCCTCGCAGTAATGTCTGCTACATCAACACGATGGCTGTTGTGTTACACAGGATAAATTGTGTGCCCCTTCACACTAACAATCCTCCGGCACCTCTCACAACAGCTCTTACCATTCTCTCTCTCTCAAAAAAGGTTTTATGTTGAGCATAAACTAACTCTGCTTGTTTGTGGCTCTTGTTGTAAGCTCCTCGACCCCTTTCTAGCCTTCATTTTATGCTGCAGCCAAATACACGCCACTTGTGATGTCAGATATAATGCAGCTTGTTCAGCCCAGAGCTTAACGGCTTCCTTGATATCAAAGGGATTTGTACTGTTGTCTGGAGTGTATTGTTTGCTCCTGTATTGCCACGTCTTGTGTCAGAACATTTAGTAAAAGGCTCTAGGGATGTGTCATAATGTCGAAGAATCAATAAAGGTCTTTATTAGGGAATTAGGAAGTGGAAAAATTGCTGGTAGGATTTTGATTGGAACGTTCTCTGTTGGAAAAGTGCACAAATGTTGACTTATATCATGTATGGATGATGCATATTTCTTTTCTTTTTTCCCATCAGTATAATTTATTGATTTCTCTTTAGACAAATTTCAACAAAAGCTTGTACAATTAGCATTTAACACAATAAATAAATAAATACAAACATAAATAGATACAAATAACATTTAACAAATCACACTTTTAAGTACTGTATATAAATATTTGGGGAAAAATGAATTATAATTAATCATTCAAATTATAACATTTACAGCCATTTTTGCAAAAGGTGTGTTTAAATGTTAAATGTGACTTTTTAATTACTTTTCTGCTGGATGTATTTGATTCACTGAAAAGAACCAAACTCATCAGAGTCACTGTTTAAGAATTAAACTATACCGGGTTGGTTCACTAAAAAGTTATTCATTCGGGAATCAGACTACACTGGTTGTGCTGTATGTTTTTGATTCAGTAAAAAGAATTGAATCATAAGAGTAATTTGTTTTGTAATCGACCTACACTGGTCACGACACACTGTAGTTTCAGTAGAGTCTTGTGCTTTCACTAAATATTTAGCACAGGAAACTCCTGTCAGAGGCCCTGCTGTTTCTACCTGGTATTAAGAAGCATTTTCTGTGATCCAATCACAAGTGGTCAGCACGAGCACGGGTTTTCAAGGTGGAAATGGAGTCTAAAACATTTTGGGATCAGATCATTGAAACCACATACAAAGGTAGTCAAAATATGTCATAGATTTAAGTTTGGTATTCCTCCCGCAAAGGTTAACAGAACCAAATGTCATTAATTTCTGGTTTATACATGCTGTATGGGTTTTGTTTTCGGTCAGCCACCCCAGTCTCCAGGATCAAGAGGGAAAGACATTGCAATCTGGTGTGTGTGCCAGCATGTCTAGGAACTACAAACTGGATTTGCACAAAATGCTTCAGAAGACTAGTCTGACTAAAGAATGTCCAAGATCTGGATCTACCTTTTTGAGTGACAAAACAAAAGCTGACTGGCCCATCTTTTTCAAAGCTTTACTGTTGCTGCTGACACACCCTACAGAAAAAAAACAGCTTTGACCAGCATGAATTTCCAAGCTGGTCCAAGTTTCTTTATGCTGGTTAGTGGTGGTTTTGTCAACCAGCATGGTCTTTCTCAAAAAGCTGGTTGACCAGAATAGTTGTGGTTAAAGAAGTTGGATTTTTTGGGGGGGCAGTGCTCTAATCTGTGGCTTGGGCTTTGTGCTGCTGTTTGTAGACCTCACACCTAACTAGCTCGTGTCAGACAGTGTGATGGATTCTTCTGCAGTGGCATCAACTCTTCATTTACAGATCGCTGCTCTTTATTCTGACACACTTAGAGTAGTTGTAGTTGGGAGGGTCACAGAATCCCAAGATACGACAATACAATTTCATCGGGGCATTATGCTGGAGGGTTATCACTGTGTTGGTTATGAAAAGTAATACTGCTTACAAAAAGTGATTTCACCAGAAAGTGAACAACTGCAAGATGAATGTTAATTTTCAAAGTTCTTACGATATTTCTGTGGTCGTAAGTGTTTGCATAGCAAACGTGTTTATGGCTTTTGTAATTGTCAGAGAGTAGGAAGTAAAAAGAGGGAGAGCAAAGGGGCGGTGGTTCTGGGACATGATGTAAACTGGACTCAGATGTGCATCCCTGTAAGTCATTCACTTTTCTATGTCACATTTTGTTGCCATTTCAAGGTCTGTCTTTTGTTTTGTTTTTTGTTTTTTGTTTTTTCAAATCTGACTGACCTGCTGTATGCCTCTGACTTCAATTTTTGTTTTCAACTGCCTGAATTGATATTTTTTTCCTCACTGAAACGTTAATTCCCTTTATTGTTTGTGATCGAACTGCATGCTTGCCAGATTTTTGTGATTGGTTTGTAAAATTTATTGTGGGTGGATTCATGACATTCTGTCTCCAGGGCAACGTACATTAAGGCAGTTATATGTGACAGAACCAAGGTAACAGAACAGAAGAAATCCATCATTACAGTACAGAAGGTGATGTTTCAGTATGTCTTTTAATTGCTTCTTATTAACTTTGAAAACAATTCACATTGTAGTCGGCTGATGAGATGTTTTTATCTTGAGTGCATTTGAATTTGCTACAGCTTCAGTAAAATACACATTCATCATGGTCATGATTGAATTAAAAAAAAAAAAAAAGTGTATCTCAGAGGATATGGTTGAATCAAGTTGAAGCTATTTTTCATTCATAGTTTCTTGCAAATAATCTGTAACAAATCCCTTATCTAGTATGCATAACTTTTATTATTGTTTCCGGTGCTGCATCCTCTTATGCTTTCTCCACATCATGAGCTCAACATATGCCTGGCCCAGTTGTTAATGTGCTTCATAAAGAGCACTTTACCTTGAACTTTTTTGTCAGTGCATTTATATATAAGTAAAAGAGGTTTTACTCATTTCTGTTTTCCATAAAAATAGTATTTTGTACTGTTCATTGTCATGCAAGACACAACAGAGAGAGACAGAGAAAATCAATGAATTATAATAAGATTTATGCATTTTTCATTAGCATCTTATGTAAGCCTAGCTCAATGACACTATCATCCATTTTCAGTTATTTATTTAAGTAATTCCTAAAAGATGCATGCAAGGTGGAAGGGTTTCTGTTTGTACAGGAATAGTTTGTCTTTGGATTCAAATTAATTAAACTTAATTTGAAACTTTTGCAGAAATGTGACCCTGGAGCACAAAACCAGTCTTAAGTCGCTGGGGTATATTTGTAGCAATAGCCAAAAATACATTGTATGGGTCAAAATTATTGATTTTTCTTTTATGCCAAAAATCATTAGGATATTAAGTAAAGATCATGTTCCATGAAGATATTTTGTAGCTTTCCTACAGTAAATATATAAAAACGTAATTTTTGATTAGTAATATGCATTGCTAAGGACTTCATTTGGACAACTTTAAAGGCGATTTTCTCAATATTTAGATTTTTTTGCACCCTCAGATTCCAGATTTTCAAATAGTTGTATCTCGACCAAATATTGCCCTATCCTAACAAACCACACATCAATGGAAAGCTTATTTATTCAGCTTTCAGATGATGTATAAATCTCAATTTTGAAAAATTGACACTTAAGACTGGTTTTGTGGTCCAGGGTCACAAATATTCTATGCACAGTCTTCGGATTAGGCACTAAAAGGAGTACATGTTTCGAAGCAACGTCTCTAAATCTGTTCGATGTGTATATTGAAATGCTATATTAGAGTCATTAGTAATCTGAGTTAGCCTCAGTCTGTCAGTGATGCGGCAAACTTTGTACTGGCTAAAGCAAAGGTCCTGCAGATATAAGATTTGCTCAACCATGATGACAGTAAATGCAATTTAACACTCATCTGAAAAAAGACTCGCCTGTCTGATTTTCTTCTTTCTTTTCAGAGTAAATCGATCTTTCAGTTCTATGAAATTCTGTAAAAACTGGAGGAAATAACAGAAAAGCATTGTTGCTTTACCTTGACACATGCAAACAAAAGAGTTTTAAACAGCACAAAAATCTCCTCTGCTGAAAAGTACCATTTGTGACCCTGGACCACAAAACCAGTCATAAGGGTCCATTTTTTTTTTAATTGAGATTTATACATCAGCTAAATAAATAAGCTTTCCATTGATGTATGATTTGTTAGGATAGGACATTATTTGGCCGAGATACAACTAAATCTGGAATCTAAGGGTGCAAATAAAAGATGTTTTTATATATTTTCAGTAGGACATTTACTAAATATCTTCATGGAACATGATCTTTAATTCAATTCAATTCAAGTTTATTTGTATAGCGCTTTTAACGATGCAAATTGTTGCAAAGCAGCTTTACAGAAAATCTCCACATTATATTTAGTAATAGCTTATCAGTGGTGACTCAATTTGATGTCCATATGGCAGACATGTACGGTAAAAATCAAGCAGTTAGTTAATGTCATGTAATCAGTTCCGTAACTTGGCAATGTTTCTAAGATGGAAGAATGCTGTTATTGTAACATGGGAAATATGATTTTCAAAAGACAAGTTGCTGTCTAATATAACGCCCACATTTTTGACTGTAGAGGAAGTAACAGTACATCCGTCTAGATGCAAACTGTAATCTACGAGATTCTGTGTACTGTTTTTTTGGTCCAATAAGTAATATCTCTGTCTTGTCCACGTACTCTGTTAGCTTAGATAATTTAGAAGTTTCATCTGGTCTTGTTGAAATATATAGAT
>NW_015630532.1:2104471-2111363 GCF_001515625.1 Sinocyclocheilus rhinocerous | reverse complement strand
AGTTTTGTATGTTGTCTGAGAGTTTTCGTCATCTGAGGTCTTCTGAGGGGTTGGCATCATCTCTTCTCAGGTGTTCGGTCATCTCTGGTCTTTGTAAGGGCTGGATCCAGACTGAAGCTTGTGTAATTCCTGTGGCAGAAACAGAGAAGGAAATAGTGAAAAAATAGCGTAGCTGCAGTTCCAACTAAGCAAAAAATCTTGCAGATTTCCTGCAGTTCAACCCAAGCAAAAGAATGTTAATGTGCATTTGATCAGCCTTAAAGTAGTTGACTGTAGAGGAAGTAACAGTACATCCGTCTAGATGCAAACTGTAATCTACGAGATTCTGTGTACTGTTTTTTTGGTCCAATAAGTAATATCTCTGTCTTGTCCACGTACTCTGTTAGCTTAGATAATTTAGAAGTTTCATCTGGTCTTGTTGAAATATATAGATGAGTATCATCAGCATAACATTGGAAACTAATCCGGTATTTTCTAATAATATTACCGAGAGTCAACATGTATATTGAAAATAGCAGAGGGCCTAGGACAGATCCTTGTGGAACTCCATACTTTACTGGATTTAAAAGGGGTCATATGATGCTGCTAAAAAGAACATTATTTTGTGTATTTGACCCAAGCTGTATTTATGATTTTTGCACATACTGACTGTAATGTTGTTCTGAAATTGACTGTACTTCATTACTTTTATGTGTGCATGTTTAAGTTATATATGCCTGGACAAATATTTCTTATAATCATTCTGGTCAATTTAATAGAATACCTAAAGAGAAAAGATTTTAAAACACATAATAACTGCATTTTCCCTTGAGTCGATATTTACATTCTCATTGAGTCTCTCTCTCTCTCTCTCTCTGCACTTTGCTGCTCCTGCTCTTTTAATTCCCTCCTGATTCTTTGTCTTTATGAATTAAACTAGGGGAGGGCTTTTAGGCATACATTGGTTACTGTGACATTATCTCTGTTTTTCCTCTCTCTCTCTCTCCCTAATATCCTTAGTAAAGAGTTGTAGTCTCATAATAAATCTGTTTACTTGTCTTGGCTCTTAAATGGTTCAATACAACCTGTGTTGGGCACGGGGTTGGAGCAATTTTTCTATCACTGAATGATTTTTACAGGAAAGAGTCTGAACAAATCAAATTGTACATCATGTACAGAATTATTATTGAGTAAGTGCCTCATGGAGATGAACCACGGGGTACTGATGGGGAATTCACAGATGTACGCAGTTTGTTGGAGTAATTGGCAGGTCTATAATGTTTAAGCTCCTTAAAATATCAGATCTCTAGGTTTAAAAGAAAAAGAGTGAATAATACTCTTCATGATGCCCTGAAAACAGACTCTGTATGCAGCTTATCATGAATATTCATAAATATGCAAAATGTTAATGTGGAATGTGGATTAGTTTTTACAGTTAATGACCACCTTGACAAAACAGCCTTTCTCCTGCTGTCTCAGAAGACACTGAGATGGTTACATGGTTGTGGTTTTAATAGCAGATCTCCCTGAAGCATTGCTTAGATTCACAAAAAAAAAATAAAAAATTCTGGCAGATCAGATCACACATATTTAGAGTACAGCTTTAGCTTTAAAACAACAGTGCAGTTTGGATTGAAATTTACAATAGCATAAGCACACCCTCTCATACTGAACACTTACTGAACAGACTATCACTGTGCTGAATAGCGCACTACCATTGCTTTTTAAATAAAGAAACATATAATTAAATGGTGACTGGCCAATCGTCATCCTGACCGCAGGCTCTACTCTTCTGCACAATGGTGACTCCACAAACTTACACATACCAGAAACACTTTTACATTTCAAAATAATACAACATTAAACACTAACAGATATCCCCCTATATTAATATTGAGCAAAAACACATGAAATAACACTTAACTTTAGCATTTTTACTCTCCTTTAACAATCAGAAGCAAAGCATGCTGGGAACTAGAAATCTGCTGTAACTCATTCAGTGAATGTGTGCATATGTGTACATACATTCACATTTATATGGAAACATCTATGTGCAATATATACTCAATAAAGGATCAAACAATGAATATTTTTGTCTTCATTTCTAAATATATTTGTATGTATATATATTTACCCGTTTATTGTCAGTGCATATTGCTGTATATTGAAAAAATATAAGCACTAGTTTCCAGTATATGGAAATGTATTATGTAATATATCGCATTATATTTTGCAATATATTACCATATATTTTTGTTTCGTAAGGGTGATGTCATCTGCCCTGTGTATTGTTCTCTTTTGCCTAAAAAAACCTTTTGGTGAGAGCTATTCTCCTGCTGTTATTATATCTGATTAGGAGAACTGGCTATCATTTACTACTGCTTGTGAAGACAGGGGTCAGATGAAGCAAACTCAAAGTGAGTGTCTCTGCAGGCCTGTGACACAGTGAACCTGCAGAACATTGGTAAGTGCCTCTGTGTGTGTGTGTGTGTGTGTGTGTGTGTGTACCTGTTTTTCTATTCTGGTGGGCACTTAAACCTGAATACACACAGACTCATGGGGACTCGTGTCATGGTGGGGACCTAAATTGAGGTCACCACGGGTAAACAAGCTAATAAATCACACAGAATGAAGTTTTTTGAAAATCTAAAAATGCAGAAAGTTTCCTGTGAGGGGTAGGTTTAGGGGTAGGGTTGGTGTAGGGCAATAGCATATACGGTCTGTACAGTAGAAAAATGTGTGTGTGTGTGTGTGTGTGTGCGTGTGTGTGTGTGTGTGTTGGGGAGGATTAGTATTGATCCTCTGACATCACTCCCAAATGTTGCATTGATTAGCCATCTGTTTGATGTTCTGTCCATGCAGTGCAGCACACACTAATGACTGAGTCACATGTTGCTCACCAACACACACATTTACACACAGAACAAACAAACATGCAGTGCTTTATTATACCCCTTTAGATTATATTGCATTTGACAGAATTCAAGCTGGATGTTTCTCAGTGTGAATAGTTACAAATATATATTTTTTCTTACATTGTGTTCTTCTCTGTGGTAAATCTCACATATTTTTTTTAGTACATTTCCAGACTGAATACGATCAATAAATCAACACATCCCCAGTTACCCCTCTTGCAATTACATTTACAGAAGATTCTTTCTTATCAAAGTAACTTACAGAGAAATGCCCATTTAGGACATGTCGTTAAGAATACAAGTAGTGCTAAAGCTAGATCTTAAGAGTAACACGAATAATATAAGAATCCTTCAGCATTTGTGAATGCAATGTCGATATTGTTGTGCTAGATTAGATCTGAGTCTCTAAAAATGATGACCATGGAAAAAACTCAGAACCCACTACTGTTAATATTATTCTACAGGAGAACAACACATGCTCACTGTGTTATATAGTCAAACCATTGTGTAATATTCTGAATACCCGACTTATTAATCATTTAAATTTTCCAGGACAGAGAACATCGCATTCATGTCATGGCTACATTTCTTTATACAGAAATGGTCCAGCAGAGGGCGGCAAGCATCAGTTGAAGATACTGTTTCTGAACGTTGTAAGAAGTTTTGTTGCAAAGAGTGTTTCATTAATGTACTTCTTTGAAGTCTCCTTTCAACAGGAGACATTCCAGATTGTTTTTTTTTTAATGTTTTGGTTTTTCTTTTGCTCTGTAAATCAAACACAATGAAATATGCCCATCTGAAAAAAAAAACTAAATAGCATGTTCATAAAATATAAACTCTTTCATATTTTAATACACTTATGCTGATTGCAAATGATCCTTATTAAAAGACAAAAAATACTGTAAGTGCAGCATTGTGCAATATTATTTCTAAACAGTACAATCTTTTTTAAAGAAATACTGTAAATTGCACTACAGCAGGTTTTGATTTTTAAATCATTTAAATCACCATTGTTAATATTATTTATGAATGATATTCTCCATAGGAGAATAAAACAATGTGCACAGAAATGAAACAAATCAATATTTGTCTAATAAATCTTTTTTTTTTCCACTAGGCTATTTAAAACGAATGCACACTATTGTTTTTCCAGTGATTACTCTGAAACAATGCATATTTGCACGTGACAAGCACAAAACACATTACCAAAACACCAATCCTTGAAAAGAAAACTAGTTTTGAACCGGATTTGTGTGAGAGTAGAAAGTTCTTTCTTTCTTCTTAACTGTCTTTACGAGAACACAGTATCAAAAACCACATCGTCCCCCTCCTACACAATCCACGGATACCGTGTTCTCTATCTTCCTCCCACAAAGGTCATCAGAGACGAAGAGAAACAAGTATTCTGAATAGTAAACAATCAGTTTTGCAGGATCATTTCAACAGTGTGAGAATGTGTTCAGGCAATTGCCCTTTACGATAATTTTCAATGGTTGTGTCTGCGTTCAACTCTGAAAATTTAACAATGAAATGAATCAGTCAGATGATTCACGATAGATTAATATTATGCAGCATTATTCATTCCCATTGGCACTTATGCAATAATAAAACAACTATATTTGGGTCCTTTTATTGTACTTTCTTTCTGTTATTCTTATGCAAACTTTCAGAATTTCAGTTTATAAAGATATGTTTGTTTGTGCAGCATGATAGACAGTTTTGCAACTTTGATTTAGTTTGGCTTTAAGTTCATAAGTACATCATAAGAAAAAAGCCAAAGTGAGCATCACAACTTTATAGTAAATGCCGTATGTGCCACAAGACCAGATGAAGTCTCTGCAACTGATTCTGCAACTCAGCCTGCCAATACCTGCTGTCAAACTCTATCAGCCTTTTGAGCATTCAATGAAAGTTCAGCGTTTAATGACATCTAAGTAAATAAAGACCACAGGAAATGTGAAATGTGAACATGGCGTTTTTACGCCCACATGCGTCAAAGAAAACATTTTTGTTTGGCGGTGTGAATTCCGTCACTGATGTAAAGCTGCTTGGTCCACACTTTTATGTTTTGTTTTTTTTTCCTTTTCTCAGTTATTGTCTGATATTGTGTGTGTTTTTTCTGTTATAGATGAAACACAGCATCCTGTTGTGCCAACTACAGTGCAAAATTAAGTTATATGAGGAAAACAAATAATAGAGATGTAGCCTATGATTTAACATCATATACCTCCAACAGACAAACTGAGGATGTGTAAAAAGATTACAGTTAGTTTTATATTTAAAGTGTTGTGTTCATTTTTTCTCTCTCGTCTATAAGATAATCTTCAATTACTCAAACAAAGTCATATAGGATGTAAACAAACACTGCATAATGTTATGTAATCGGGTTAAGTATGTTCGCTGATGACTTGCCATAACATAACACTTTTTTTGTTATTCATCATGCTGGGACTGTTAGGCATCAAATAAGGTATAGCTACAGTGTGGACTGAAATTTGCACCATGTATCATTTTCTGAGTAAGTCTGCACACATGAATTCATGTTTGAGTGAGTGTGAAGACAGATTAAAGTTAGTTTATTTTTGTGTATGGACATTAAGACATTAAATTATGTTAAATTATGCCATCATCACTCTAATTTAAAGATTTGGGAAAATAATAGTTTTTCTATAGGGTTGTCATTGGATAACCGTGTACATACAGTGTACATGAGTACTGAAATAAAATTCTTTAACAAAACCCAAACTTAAAGAATATATACATTTGGTTATAAATTTAACGACAAATTTAAATGTGGAAATAAACAGGTTTTTAATGATTTTGAGAAATTTAAAACAAAGAACTTTATGATGTAAAAAATGAAGAAATATTTAATTTCTGCAATATTTAGATAATCAATCAAGGAAATTTGTGACACTGCTATGTTAACACTTGAATAAATGGTAAGATGTTCTGGCTTTCATTGAAGCACAAGATGCTCTTTGGTACGTTCTCATATGATCAGCAGGTTTTTATGAAACTGTGCAATTCATGCAGCTTGAGCGCTGCTATCATTAAAGCAAAAGGGATCATACCAAAAAAAAAACTAAACTGAAAAATCCAGAAATTCATATTTGGAATAATTTTGTAGCCCAATGCCAGTATTGTAATTTGTAAAGAAACAAATTGTATTCAATTAGAAAATGCAAAACAGAATAATGTTTACTACTATATATAAACTAGGCTGTGGAGCAAAAGTAGCCTACGGTTTATAGTTTAATACAACATGCAAAGATATATACAGTGGAGTCCAAAGGTCTGAGACAACACTGAAAAAAAATAATTTAAACCTGGAAATAACAAAGATATACGATTTATATCTTTGCTTATAAATAATGTAAACAAGGAAACTTCATGACAAATTAAAAATGCATTTAAATTACAAATTTATATTTATACTGTTTAGAAATACATTTATATAAATTATTCAATTGTATGTAGTTATATTAAATAATGTAAATCTCACAATTTATATTAATGTAATGTACAGTTGTGCTCAAAATTATTCATACCCTTGGTAAATATGATCAAAGAAGGCTGTGAAAATTAATCTGTATCATCAGTCCTTTAGATATTTTATTTTAAAAATTTACTAAAATCTAACCTTTCATTGGATAATAAGAATTTAAAATGGGAGAGAAATCTCATTATGAAATAGAATCCATTATGCCATCTATCTGAACAAGATATCCAGGATCTCCGGCAGAAAAATAGGCCCACATCATTAAAGATCCAGCAGTATATTTCATTGTAGACATGGGGTACTTTTTTATCCCTGTGTGCACCAAACCCATCTTGAGTGTTTGATGCTAAAAAACAAATTTTTTAGTTTCATCTGACCATAGAACCCAGTCCCATTTAAAGTTCCAGTTGTGTCTAGCAAATAAATATGCTGGAGTTTGTTTTTGGATGAGAGCGTTTTCTTTTCTAGTTTTTTCTTGAAACCTTCCCAAACAACA
>NW_015630532.1:2089873-2104402 GCF_001515625.1 Sinocyclocheilus rhinocerous | reverse complement strand
TTTTTTTTTTTTTTTTAAAGGTTTTCTGACCCCGAGACTCAACTATTTTCTGCCGTTCTCCAGCTGTGGTCCTTGGAGAGTCTTTAGTCACTCAAACTCTCCTCCTCACCGTGCATTAGGACGATACAGACACACGTCCTCTTACTGTATTAGAGAAAAATATTTATTTCATAATGTAATTTCTCCCCACTTTCACTTTTTTTTTTAAACTTTAAATGAAGGTTAGATTTTTTTGTTGTTGTTTTTTGTTTTGTTTTTGAATTAAAGATCAAGTGGATAAACAATGCGGATTTATTTTCACAGCCTTCTTTTCAACGGTCGCGCTGTATGAGGTGTTATTCGTGCCTTTTCTAAGGCGTAGCAGGAGACGCTCACCCCTCCCACCGCTTCACGCCACGGGCAAAAAGTTCAAGCCGCTGCGAGATCGCTGAAGCTCCGCAGAAGGTCGAAGAGTTTGGATTATTCTGAAGGAGAAGCAATAATATTTCTGCCCGGGCTTAGAGAAGTACAGCGCGGATTAAAAGTTTCACCTTTATTTGTTGTCAATGTAGTGAGTTTATTAAAGAGTCGGCGTACTTATACGGGTGAGCCCGAGCTGTCAAACCCGATGACTACTGCAAACTGCCCCGGGAATGAAGAGCTGGACTTCAGATTGATCTTTGGAGAAGACGGGCAGCAGCCGCCGCTAGGCCCCGCAGGTCAGTGCCTCTACTTCGGGATACTCTCACACACTGCTTCGGTGTAGATTAACTCATGAACCATGCATCGAAAAGTGAGGAGGTCGATAGCAAATGCAAAACACACTATCAAAAGCGACAGCGCTCGCCGGCTTTTTGCTTTACGCAAGCAGCTGCAGTTTTGTTTAGTTTCTTGTGCGGTTGTAAATTCAACCAATGAAAATGCGAAGCGGTAAATTTAGGCGCTGAGTGAACTAATATATAACCAAAGAGGACCTAAGCTGGTCACAGCGGCTCAGAACCTTTTTAGCTGCCTGCCTAGACAGCGTTTTTGAACAACATAGGCGCGTTTAAGTGGTTTGAGACAGAGCCACCATGAATCTGACAGCTGCTGCACAGTGAAATGCTATAAAAGTTTATCACTCGCCTCTGCCTTCAGCTAGAGCACATGGAAAAAGTTTCAACCCTTAAGTTTCCACTAATAACTTGCTGAACTTACACTGTTTCATTTCTCCATTTTACTCTTATTTACATCAATACATCAACATTAGCTAGTTTTGTCACCGAGTTTGCAGGTGATACCATTTTTTTTAAATGCACGAATATATAAATGAGTCATTATCACAGTTTAGAGAGAGGCGTCTCTGTTTTTCCCTTTCTAAATAGTGGTTACACTTTTGGAGCACATATTATCTTTTAGTTTGGATAAGATCCAAAAGACAGAATATAAACATGCTTGGTATGTAATTAATCAAACATCTCCCTAAAGTCATAAAAATTCAATTAAGTATTCTTGCTTATGTCATTAACATAATTTACATTGCTTTCAACTAGCTATTAAAATATTTAATTTAGCTTTATCGCATGCCAGTCACATTACAATATCAGACCTAAGTGCTGTTGCAGAGTAAAACTGTGATATTTTTACTTAAAATGCTATTGTTATCAAACAAAGTTGTTAAAATCTCAGTAAGTGTTTCCACTTCATGTGTAAATGTATATGATACTAGTATTTATTATGGTGATTATTATTTTCTAATCACTTTTTTTGTTGAATCCCTCAATATTTTGTTAAAAGTTTGTCATGTCAGATGTATAATCAGCAGTGCAGATTGTCTCCAGTTTGTGACCACCATACATGGCCTATGTGTGTGTGTTTGTGTAATTGCCTAATGAAAAAACGTGTGTGAGAAGTGGCAACCCTATCAGCCCGTCAGTGTGCTCGAGTGTGTTGTGAAGGAAAGAGATTTGGGTATAGTGAAAGCAGAATGCCTGTGTGTGGGTGGACCCCAGTGTGCTTTTGTTTAAGTTTTGCATGGGTTTTTTAAAGTATTGCATGATCAGTAAATTGCATATGGAGATTGCATACATTGCCTAGGCAAACGAGGACTGAGCATTTTGTGTCATATTTTAAAAGAATGACCACCATGTTTTGTATATTATGTAAAATACTGTACCATTGATTTAAGCAGTAACCTAGTGTAATTAAGGAGGCTTTGCTACAGGAATCAGTGAATGTACAAAGATATTTTACCTCAGACATGACCGCCTGATGGTCAGAGGAAAAGGGAAAACCTTTAATTTGAGACAGAAGTTTGGAGGATGTTTTTGGACTAAATGTTGGAAATAAAAGTACCTCTGTGTGCAAGTGATTTTCAGTCTATTGCACTGAATAATTTGGACCGTATGTAGGACTTGTAAACGCATACGCAGGTGTTTTGAGATAATTATGAATTACAATTGGTAGTGTGTATGTATATTTTCTTTTTTTCAGCTACCGTATGTAGTCCAATTTTATCCTTATGAATTGTAGAGTATTGAGAATTTCAAACTCATGTTGTTTAATAAAGGAGCAGAGACTATAATTTTTTAGCAACTTAAATTTGTATCCTGCCCCATTGTTTTGCATTATTAACAGCTATTGACTAGAGAAAATATAATAGTTAAATTTTATAGAAAATGCAAATTCTTTGTCAGTAGGTTAGGAAAGTTTAATATCCTAATTAAAAATATTAATTTATAAAGGTAAATAGAAATATATTAGTTTTTAGTTGTTGAACAGGTTTTATCCTAAGTGATGTAGGTGTCCGTTCATGTCAAGAAGTCATCAGGATTTTAATGCAGCTAAAGGGCAGGGTTGTTGTTACTATACACACGTATTAGTGTTTTCTGTGCCTCTGGTTGTTGTTAGAAAAAGATAACGATCAGTTTTTTTTTCTTGTATTTGTTAATAAAGCTGAGACATTTCAAATTAGATCAGGATTTTCTGTCAAAATATCATCAGATCCTATTTAAATTTGATGACTCAGTCTTTTAGTTTTGGCTGGTCTGGTTTGTTTTTATTAACTAATTTTAATGACCAAAAACGTAACTGAAACTAAACGAGAACTTTCTCAGAACTCCAGGCATGACATTACGGCCCCAGAAAAGCTGATCAATGTAGGCATTCGCACATTTACAGATTGAGATGGGGCAAGCTTTAATTCAGATGTTTATGCAGATTTGTTTTAAAAATATAAATATTAAAGGTTTATGACCTAACTTGCCTATTTTGTAGAGTAATTACGGTAATTCTCCCAAAATGCAGTTAGAGACAGAGGGGAAAAAGAAACTACAAACGGATGTAAAAATGAATAAAACAACAAAGATGAGAATACAGTTCTGAGTATACTTGATTTTAACGGGAGTGCTGACAAACAGGTGTGTGTAGCGTTAGACGCAGTTTTAGTGCACATGCACATTCTCACTCACTCATTCGTTACAGCGCTGCTGCGCTAGTCTGTAAGAAACCTGATTTGTCGTTGCTTATATTGCTGTTATTGCAATTATTACACCATCAACACATTTGTCAGGCTCAACCATTCAACCCTGTTACTCAAGTTACTGTAAGAAAACTGATCATTCTAAATATTCAGTAACTATAATCTAACCTTTAGTCCCAAACTAGCTTAATTTAGACTGTATTGTATGTGCAAACCTGTTACCCTTTTTCTTCTTCCCCATTTATTTTGTAATTGAACAAATTGTGTATTTAATTGTCCATTTAATTTTGATATTTATGTAAGTTTTATTGCTAAAACATAATCACACAAGTCAGACAGTTTAGACAAACACGGTTCCCAAATTCAGAAATCGCAAAGAGTTGTGAACAAAGAGTTTGAGGTCCTATTTTATACTCTGTCTGTGGAAAGTGGCAAAAACTTTAATCAGTATAGACCTCATTTTTTTCTCAATTGTTCCTGATGTTTGAGCTGCTGATTTGATTCAAGGTGAGTTTTGGAAGTTGCTGTATATTGAAAATGTACAAAAATGGATGGTAGTTCTGTTAGTTCTCAGTGGTTATTAGTCCAAAGTGAAATCACACAGGAGGAATGTCAGCTCGTTTGGTTAATCTGTGAATATTTGCATAGTGGCCATCGTCACCTTGAATGACCCACCCCAGATGAACTTAAGTACACGTGAGTCAACTTTCAATTTAACTTTTTTTTTTCTGTAAAGCAACATAACAAAAGTAGAAACCATACAAGGTGTATTTAATATTTAATTAATATTTATTTAGTTTAAATAAGTGTGTTTTTAAAATTATTTATTTATTAATAATTAAGTCCTTTATAATTGTTTTTTATCACTTTTCCCCAGTTAAAAAAGAAAAAGTAAGAATAGATTAAGTTTCATTATAACAAGAAAAGAAAAGAAAATTATTTTGACTAAATATCCTGTCACAGCAAATACATGTCATATTACTGAATCCAAACCACATCTATTGATGTGATTATCAGTCTATTGATTTATCTATCAATTATTGGTGAATCTCTGGTTGGAGATTATCATAAAGTATCAGAACACAAGCACACATTTTTATGAAAATTAACTGTTGCTAATTGTGTTATGCTTTCTCAAATTATTAATCTCAAATATGTAGATAAGATCGCAATACACAAAACTAGTATTTCATGCCCCTTGTTTGAAAGAAAGGTTGAGTGTGCAGTAAAAGTAACATATAGTATTGCTGGGTATGAGAATCGATATCGTATTGTATCGTATCGTGACGAACCATCCGATTTACACCACTAGTAGTAGGGGCAGAAGGTGCTCTCTCAGGGCTGGGTAAAGTCAGATAGTGCGGAGCTGTCTGGCGTCGTGCCCAGGCACAGCATGTGGTCTTCAGATGGCAGTGGAATTCAAGGGGAGGGGCACAAGACCCTCCTGCCTAGACAGAAACAGGAAAGAGGCTTCAGTCTTTCTCTTTCTCTTCACTTTCTCTGTCTCTTCATCTTTTCCATCAGCAGTTGGCTTAAATCTGGAAGTGTGGTGTTGTTGTTTTCATGGCAAACCTTTGCATCCATCTTCCTACAGTCTTCAGGCTCTAAAAAACCAGGTCAACAGTGCAAGAGCACCAGTCTGGAGGTAGTTTATGAGTGGGTAGCTAAATGTCTGTGAAAAAAAGGAGGACGTGCTGTGTTTAGCGTCTGTGCTAGCATGCATCTGCTCATCTGGCTGGCTGTCTCGGTCGTGGGAAAGACTGAAATTACATCGCTCTCAGGGTGGGTTATTTTAAGCCACAGCAAAAGTGGCAGAGGGCAGACTGCAGGTTCGCTAGTCCTGTCAGAGGAGAACTCCCCCCTAGGCCAGCAAGTGCCACCGGACAAATCGCTGCACCTTTGAGCCCCGCACCGCCTCACGCTGTGTGCCGAGCAGCAGAGAAGTGTTCAAATGCTGTGCGCTACGGCCCCAGGTGAGGCCGCAGACGCAGACTCAGGTGTAGCCTTGACGCTTGTTGGTCAGGAGACGAGTAATAGGGGGTAGCTTAGCCCAGGCAGCTTTATTTAGACCACAACAGCATAACTGCAAGCCGCTAGTGTGGTAGGATGTTACCAGGAAAGCTCTCGCGACATTAAAACAGCTGTTTTGAGTAGAAAAAATAAATTGTTGTTGCTGCTTTCTAAGGCAAGCATTACAAACTTAGGTTCAGGGTTTCTAACCCTTTACTTAAGTATTAATCTTCAGGACATAACTCGTCCCAAACCATTCCATTTGTGCTACAGACATGAGTGGTACCGCAAATTGTGCAGCTTGTTGAGAAGAGGTGTGCCATTACTTTTCTATACTATTGGGCTGAAAAATTTTGTCAAATGATAAAAACATTTGGCAAATGTAAAAAAGAGAAGAAAAAACCCTGAAGACTTGTATCGAAGGAGGGAACTGTGCCATATGCAGGCTTATTCTGAGGGCCATTCATACCAAGGACGATAACTATAGTGTTAAGTATAACTATACATTTTTAATCACTCTAATTCTGTAAGAATAGGGAAGTCCATACCACAACTATATCAGTAATGACACAAAGGAACAAAATCATTGGAGTCACTTTTTAGAATGATTTTTTTTTCTCCAGCTGGCCAGCGATTTATTAAAAAAAAAAAAAAAAAACCTTGACAGCCAATCAGAATTCACCCTACTTTAACAAGCTAGAGCATTTAAAGCGGCATACAACATAACTGCTGCGCCCATTTAGAGAACATTATTGCCCATTGGTGTGGGGTGCTAATACAGTTATCGTGATAGTTATCGTTATAGTTGTGCTTCTTGGTGTGAACAGGTCTTTAGCCAGTAAGAGACCACCTAATAACCACCCTAGAAACCACATAGCAATGCCCTGGCAACCCATAATACTCTAACTTTGTGGTATTGAATATTCTGCAGAAAGGTTTGTTAAACTTTCAATAGTGTGAACGTCATCTGCTCAAGCATGCAGGGCTTTATTTGAAGTTAATTTTTTTATATATTCATATGTGATTCTGCCCAGGGTTTGAATCAGGCTAACAGTGCTGACTCATTTTTGCTTCTGCAGAACCGTGTTAACGTGCAACATAAAGGTGTGAATGATCTGCTTGCAGGCGATCCATCGCAGAGGAACCATGGAGATATTATGGATATTGTAGCAAGTGTACATGGAAGTGTCTTAAGTTAGCAATAATAGTTTTTTTTTTTTCAACAAATTTCAGTCTTCAGTTGTTCAAGGAAGTTGGTGTGTGTGTGTGACCATATTTGTCAGCAGGTGAACTTCAACAGCCATTTCAGCTCGACTCTGCTGGGTTAAATGTATAGTTAAGTTAATCTAAAAAAAGAACACAAAACAAGATATTTTGCAGAATGTTGGTAACCAAACGGTTTTGGTTACCGTTGACTTCATTGTAGAAGAAAGAAAGTCATGTTTGGAACAACATCAGAGTGAGTAAATACTGACAGAATTGAAATTTTTGGGTAAACTATCCCTTTAAAGGGGTCATATGACGTTGCTAAAAAGAACATTATTTTGTGTATTTGGTGTAATGAAATGTGTTTATGCGGTTTAAGGTTCAAAAAACACATTACTTTCCACATACTGTACATTATTGTTGCTCCTCTATGCCCCGCCTTTCTGAAACACGTCGATTTTTACAAAGCTCAACGTTCTGAAAATCGAGGTGTGCTGTGATTGGCCAGCTATTCAGTGCGTTGTGATTGGCTGAATACCTCAAGCGTGTGATGGAAATGTTACGCCCCTTACCATACTGTGATGCCGTGTCCCGGAGAGATGAGACAAAAACATTAAAACCTATTATAAACGAGGCCTTTGTTGCATCCAGTGGGTACATAATTACGGATTATAATGACTTATACTGTCTTTTTACGCGTTGCGTTGCGTATCGCGCCGCGTAAACATAAAACCATTTTTCCTGCATTTGTGATCGGAGAAACGACAAACAACAAGCGCTACTCTACACTGCTCAAAACTCGCGTTTGAATCATCAGTGGCAAATTCTTTAAATATGAAAACATATTTACAGGTTGTGTCAGAACAGCCGGCATTGTAGGTTCCGTTGGGTTTGAGAATTTAGTCTTTGCAACTTTAGGGATCTTATCTATGCACGAACAGCTGTAACACTCCAAAGAGAAAGGAAAACTTGAAATCGCATCATATGACCCCTTTAATGGCCCAGATTAAATTATGTTAGTGGCAGTTGGTAAAAAGATGTCTGAAGGCCTTACCAGTGACCAATAAGCATCTCATCTTCAATTCATTATTTTATCTGCAATCCAACAAATATAATCCATTAAAATTCCTCTTCTGTCTCTTTTCCTCTGTAAAAGCAAAGGCATGTATTACTAACACTACAAAAGGCTACTGATCATTGTCTCTGGTGGTTACAGTCATGTGGCGCTGCTGTTCTTATTTTGGCGAGCTTCATGTTGATTTGCTGCCAGACGCGGTGTTGTAATACATGAGAGTGAATCAGCTTTACATGCATTCAGGGCACTTGACACTAATGGTCAGGGCCATCAACATTACAAGCTCGTGTCCCACAAGTTGTTTCTGGAGCTTGTTTGGTGCCATTTAACTGTTAGCTTAGCTCCAGCAAGAGGACCATGTGTACCAGTGAATCGCCTGACTCACTGGGCTGCAGAGGTGTGTTTTCTTGTTACAGGATCTGCTCACTGTGTGAGAGAGGGTCTGTAATGTGGTGGGTGTGAGGGGCTTGTTTTCTGGGGCGAGGCATGAGCAGATATGTGTGGCATTTGTCTAGTTTAAATTTAGTGTAACTGAAACCAGCAACATTCATAGGATGCTAATGCAAGAGAACGTTTCTGAAGTCTCAGAGTTTGGCATTATTAAGAGATAGAGAGACGGGAGTGTGTTGGATCAGTCACAGGTGCTAGCTGATTTTACATTTCAAATGGGATGCGTCACAGAGGTACCGTTGGCAGTGTCCTTTAGTCTTTTTTTTTTTAAACCATAGATAAGGTGACTCATGTGTTTTAATTTACAAAAATTATAATATTATTAATTTTAACAATGTTTTACTGGTAAAGTACACAACTGCGGGGTCAGTATTTTTATTTATAAATTTTTTTTAAAAGAAGTTAATACTTTTATTTAACTTGAATGCATTAATTTGATTAAAAGTGACAGTAAAGACACTGAAATTGTTACAAAAGATTTCTATTTTAAATAAATGCTCTTTTTGTGAAGTTTCTAATCATTAAAAAAATAACTGTTTACACAAAAATAGTAAGTAAGCTGTTTTCAACATTGATAAAAATAAAAAGTTTTTTTTTTTTTTTTTTTGAGCACCAAATCAGCATATTACAATAACTTCTGAAGGGTTGATGACCCTGGAGTAATGGCTGCTGAAAATCCAGCTGTGGTGTATATTTTACAAAATGTTTTTACAGTATTTTAAGAGACCTTTTTCAAAATGATTGAAATGATTAAAAACCCAAACCAAGTTTTTTTTAGATCATTTTACAATAAAATTATTTGTATTGACTCATTAAGTCTAATATTTTTTTTTTCTTTTCGAAATACATGTATATATTTTGTCACATGATTACATATATAAAATTCTGTAAATTGCATGTATGTAACAAAATATAAAAACATGAAACATTGTAGTATAATTTAGAAATAGCTTCAGTCTAAGCATAAAGCTTTATCAAAAAGTGAACTTGAAAGTGAAATTTTCAATATATGTGGTTATATGGCTGTATAAGGAAGTCTGGTTGCTATTTAAAGTTGCTGAATTTCATGTAGTAATTTTTGAATTAATCAGAATCAGAATCAGAAAGAGCTTTATTGCCAAGTATGTTTGCACATACAAGGAATTTGTTATAGTGTCACAAGCTTCCAGTACACGGAGACAGCAACAACACGCAGATAATAAAAATAAGATGTGAATAAAATACACATGCATATATATAAACCACAAAAAAAGAATAAATTGTATGTACAGGTGTGCTATAGATAGAATAGGAATAGAATAAAATAAAATAAATAGCTACTCTTAACAAAATGACATTCATTGGTTTGACAGAGGAGTAGGGCTGTGCGATTTGGGGGAAAATATAAAATTGCGATTTTTTTTTGACAGATATTGCGATTGCGATTTGATTTGCGATTTTAAATTTGCAAAGTCAAGCTTCAGCTCAATATTGCCAATAATGTGCAGCAACTCAAGGCTGGCAGTCATGCATATGCTCTGGAACAGAGTAATATCGCGTCCATATCGCAGGCTTTGCGATTAGGAAATCGCAACGTCTCAAATCGCGATTTCGATTCGATTTCGATTAATCGCACAGCCCTACAGAGGAGCTGTGTTTATTTTAGACCTTGTGTTTGGCATAGGGCAATACTGTATTGTATGGAGTTTGTGAGTGTACTGTCAGAATAAATACATAAAACACAATTTCCCTAGTCAAACATGTGCCAAATAAATGTATTGTGCTGGTGTTTGGTTATTTTCTCAAGCAATCTCTGTAAAAATCATTATGAAATCACAATAATGTTTTTTTTTTTTTTCATTTTCACATTTGATTGAAATTTTGTAACAATTTACACAAATTTGTCAAAAGCAGGCAATTTTTAATTTTGCAGTTGGTTACACCACCATTTTCATAGCAAACTGCATCAACATAATTTTCAGTCTGAGGCAGGATGTGATTAGGATGCATTCACATAGGACACGTTCTTAGAAATGTTTTAATAGTGTTTTTTGTTTTCTAAAATAAGTATTTTCAGTGAGTGCTCGAGTATCTGTAACCACAAACTGGGATTCCGAGTTCAGATTGTTTGATCTTCCAGTCTTTCCTTTCCTCACGCTTGTTTGTTGCATTGTATCTGAGGTCCCTAGTACTCCTCAGAGTCACCGCTTCACTTCCTTCCCCTTCTTTTGGTCCCTAAGGCACTGTTACACAATTTACCCTCGGGCCGTTGTGTAATTAAAAGTGTGTCTGACAGCTGGATAGTTGCTTGTGTACGTGTGTGTGTCTTGGTTGTGGCGTATCGCAGATGAGGCTCTGAGACTTTTGGCGGCTAAGGTGATGAGTGTATTTTGATTCACCACAGCAATTGTGCTTTCAGTCATTTGCTTAAAAGATGTCATTTAGGCCGCAAGAACTAACTTAAGTGTAGTAATGCGGGAAGTAAAATCAGTAAACCCTAATTGGCATCCATCTTTGCAGCACTATTTCTCAGTTTCTCTTTTTCTTTGTCTTTTTTTTGCATTTTTTTTTTTGGCTGCAGTGAAATCAAAGGGTTCCTCAGATAGTGAACTAAACAAACTAACATAATGATCTAAATATTCAGGTTTGTGGTCATATAATGATGCCAAGGTTGTCCTATATAGTGTCTGTAAGCAAAATCAAAGTCTTTTGATTTCTTTTTGCTCTGTTGACCACTTTGATCTCGGGTAAATTCAACTTCCTTTCATATACAGTTTGAACAGGCAAAAAGCACTGTTTATGATTCATAGGGAGAGGCATGAGGCCTTTCTTTGCGTTTTTGGGACTCGTAAGCTGCTCTGTAATGTGAACTGCAACTGACCAGGCGTAAGATCTGAAACAAACTCCATTGCTTTGGCTATTTCAGCATTGATTGACAAGGTTGGGACTAAATGAACCTGAGGCGTTCCCTCTGCCGGCTGAGCTTTGTTTATCCTGTAATGTTATCACAGCATGAGATAGTTTAATTAGGGAGCTTTATTTAGAAAGCAAACATACGTTCATGTTGGCTTAGGCTGCCATCACCTAGCACAGCGGACATCCGCAGCTTGTTGGTGATGTAACTGGCTGCAGAACGGGGGCCACAGCAGTGACTCGCCTGCATGGGGAACAATTTGCTAAAAGCTGCAAATTAAGACTGAGACATAGTGAATGTTGCTAAAACCAAGAAACTGATGTTTCTTTAGTATAATGTCTAAAAAAGATTTGACTTTTCATTCTATTCAGTTTCTGTTATAAGATTATGGAATTCCATTTTGAAGACAAAACATTATTAAAGGTAGACAGGCTTCAGATTACATTAAGAAATTGCTTAATAGTATAAGCAATGACATTTATGTTGGTTGGCCGAAAATGTATTTGTTCATCATCTTCTCAGATGATTATCTTTTTGAAACCATAACATAGATACCATCTCAAGTCAAATTATGTTAAAGCTTTTGCTCTTATGCTATCTGTGCAGAGTGCAATGAAATGACTTTCCCTGTATTTCATCTCTATAGAAGTATTCTGCCAGGGTGGTCAATGGTTTCACCTTTTTTTAGTTGTATCATAAGAAAACTTAAAACTGTTTCATAAACGATTTGATTATAGACCGTTGAATAGAAAGATGTCCCTATATTTTCGTAGAGGCATTTTATTAATTCAAATCCCAGATTGAATTAACTATAAAATATTATGTCTAAAATATAAACACAAATAAATAAAGCAGATTCATATTTTTCAGTTTCACCTTTGCATTTAAATCTTACCTGATATCATATTTTTTGCAACATGTAGAGTGATTCATCAGTCATGGGTCTGCTACAATGCAGTGTTGTAGGCCTACTTACTTCTTGGAAGGATGACTTGTCATCTTTTTTCACTTCCTAAAGCAACGGTTTAGTGTGTGCAAAAACTATTTGCTACTCTAGGAATCAGTTTTGTAAAATATGACACCTATAGAGCATGCTCATTCTACAAATATCCAGTGTAGGGCTTCAGCTAAGTTAAATTAATCTCATTGATGATTATTTTGATTGACCAGATAAAAGAAATGTAAATTTGGCAAATTCATTGCCACAAACAAACCAACTCACAAAAACATTCTAGAGTGGCAGTCTAGTGAAGTGTGTTTGATTATTGTCTCAGCTTGCTGCATGCACAATGTGACACAAAAGCAGCAATGTAGTGTTTTGTCCTGCTGCGCTGCTGCTTGTAGGAAAAAATAGCTTGTTGCTGGAAAAACTGAACTGTTTTGAAAGCAGCTAAGCTATGCTACTGGAAATATAGTTAATAAAAATTTGCAAATAAAAGCTGTCATTGTGTGTGACCGCAGAATCCCAGCTGACCTCTTTCAACTGAGTCTGATTGACTGAGAGCATCCAGCATCAACTAATGAGACACACATATGCCCACACACTCGTATGCAAGCTTAGACAAAGGCAAAAACGCACGCACTCACACACACACACACACACACACACACACACTCGTGCTGTACGTCTCTTTGTGTTCTTAATCGGCTACAGTTGTGCGCTACAGAGATGTTGGTGCTACAGGTGTGGGCTGCTCTGTGCAGCTTGCGTCAGAGACTCAGTGTTTAGAAGTGACGGCACTCTGCCAACAGTTCTTAGAAACAGGCAGTGTTAGGAGGCAGCTTGTTCGGTCAAGAAAAAGCGCTTATTTAAAGTCTTCATTATTCAATTTCTGATTTACAATAAATTGTTTATTATTATTTTAGGCCAGTTGTACGAGAGAGACAGTTAGATGTTTGATCAGTAAGAAAAATCCTTCGTACATGCAAGTGTGTTCTACATAGGGAACTCCGGATTAGGTTACACCCATCACTACAGATGATACGCACACACAAGCACTCAGGTCAGGATGTTGTGTAAGCAATTCAGGAATTGACCCTCTCTGAGGCATGTACGTAGACATCTTATAGCCCGGAGTTCACGCAGGTTGTCGGAAAAGTGGGAAATATCCAAATGAAGGAATTTCACGTCAGAGCCAGGGGTCACAATGCACTTTTGACATTTTCATGATGGCCTAAAGCTCAATTCTTGAGTCGTTAAATGATTTTCACAAACCATCAGCAAAACAAATGACTCGGGAGAGAAGCTGGGGAAAGCAAAACAACATGTGCAAGTAGGAAAATGATGTGACGCAAGACTTGAAAATGGAGCCAAATTGGAAAATCGAAGAAAGCAGGATGCTCTTAAATTAAGCTTGCGTGTTTAAATGGTCTGTTTTCCTACACTAGATTCTCACTAAACTGATATGTGTACTTGAAGTGAGTATGCACATTTTTGTAGGTAAGTGCATTCCTCAACCAACAAGTTACCGAGACATCATTGGTACATTGAAGTCACAGCACGGATAATTACAGTTTGATATTGATTCATCTATCGCATGGACTAGGTTATTGTTCATTACAGCATCTGCCTCCATCTTTCATTAGTGGTGGACTAATTCAAACAGTTGCATCGTGACAGGTGCGTTAGGATAAGTACCGTTCTGCCTTCACAGCAGACGGAGATGTTTAGAGAGGTCCATGCTTCATCTGTGCTTAATTGAATTATGTGGACGTCATTACTAATGGAGGAAAGGGCTTGAGTTTTTCATTCCTGTCGTCAGTTCGCATCCTGTATGCATTCAAGGAATCAAAGCAATTAAACTGTTTGTGTGTTTGCATGCTGACACGACTTCCCTCACAGTCCTGGTCTGATATTACATGCACACAAACACACAGACACACTGCACCAGGTAGGGACTGTTGGTCTCACCTCTGGGTGACTTTACTGGCGAAAGCCCGCGTATTAGTAGTGTCACGGACTGTACAAGGCATTGAGTGCTTCTCAGCGCACTACAGCGATTTCCCACTATTATTAGCTTAGGAACAGCAAAGCCTCTTAGGCCTCTTTATTTAACCAGATAGCCAGTCTGATGTGGAACTGAACAGCGTCTGATATAAGCAGGCAGACGCTGGGACTCCTCTCCTCATACTGCATAAGATCATTCCTCATCATAGATTATTACTGACCCAGGTTCTGTAAGACTGTGCTGAGGGGGTTTGGAGCTGGATGAAAGGTTTCTATGAACCTCAAGCAACTGTCACATCGTTCAAGTGGTAAATTAGAGTTGTTGTCGTAGCTAAACTGCATGCCATATTAGTCACAATACTACACTTTAGCAGTTTCCCTCATTTCCTTCCAGCAGATGGTTCTGGGTTGATCTGGGTCAGGTTTTCTCTCACTGACGTTCCCAGCAGACATAAGGTAGCAAAAACTAATGGTGTGTGTGTGTGTGTGTGTGTGTGTGTGTGTGTGTG
>NW_015630532.1:2077304-2089826 GCF_001515625.1 Sinocyclocheilus rhinocerous | reverse complement strand
TAATGGTGTGTGTGTGTGTGTGTGTGTGTGTGTGTGTGTGTGTGTGTGTGTGTACGTGTGTACGAGGCAACAGACATCAAGTATACAACATGTTTGTACTGCACACAACAGTACCATTCAAACGTGTGGGGTCGGTAAGATTTTTTCTTTTTTAATAAATACTTTTATTCAGCAAGGATGCAAATAAATTACTGGAAAGGAACAGTAAAGATATTTATAACATTACAAAAGATTTCAATTTCCAAATAAACGTTGTTCTTTGAGCTTTCCATTCATTAGAGAATTTCAGCAGAGTAATGGCAGTTAAAAATTCAGCTTTGCCATCACAGGAATAAATTAAAAATGCAATAAAATAGGAAATGTAACATTTTTAAAATGTAATATTTTACAGTATTATTGTTTTTACTGTATTTGTGATAAATGAAGCCTTGGTGAGCATAAGAGACTTCTTTCAACAACAACAAAAATCAGCACTTGGAACAGTAGTGTTGGTTTTTGTAAATAAGATTTTGGAACTAATTGAAATGTGCTTTGTGACTACTTTTGCTTATAAGGACAGTGAGACTGAGGACAAGAAAATATACAGAGCTGGATTGGAATTTGCAATGCTGTCACGGGCACCACGGTGTCAGAGCATTTGCACTTGCTGTGCTGCAGCTCTAACACTTCCATTTTATGAAGGATGATGCAGATGTCATGTTACTGTATATATCTTTATCATGTGAGGACTGACACAATACTTTCATCATAGTATTCATTAGCTCTGCTAGGGAGGCTGGGAGGTCTTTTGGGGGAACAATCTGTTCTTGGAGAGCTAGTTATAGTACTCATTACTCATTTTATGTTATTCTCTATATCTCTTTCTCTCACACTATAATTTTAAAAAATATATTTCTCTTTCCACATCTTTATTCTCTGCCTTAAAGCTGCATTTCTTTGGCACTATTAGCCATTTCACACTTTTAGGTGTTTTTGCTTCCAGGATCAGCCATCGCAGGGTAAACTTGCTTTCAGTGAGAGCAATAAACTAACAAGAGCAAGGCCTGGAATAGGGTTGGTTATCGTTTTAATTTCAGCCATTCTGATTCCGAGTCTGCTTATTGATTTCGATTTTTAAGGAAAAACCTTGTGATAATACGGTGATGTGAATATAGGAAGGACAGAATGACTACAAATTTTGGTTGAAACAGGAACTGGTGAAAGCCAAATTGGTGCATTCAGTGACTGAATTTCTTACAACCAAAATTAATTTCTATATATAAAGATAATAAAGAAGCTTTTGAAAAGTGTCTCAAGCATCTCTTTAGATGTCCAACCTGAACCTTAAACCAGCCTCAAAAGTATCAGCCTGCTTTTCCACTGCTCCCAATGCTCACAGCACCCTCCATCTCTCTCATTCAGTCTTTTTTCTCCTTTATTTTATCCACCCATCATTGTATTTATTCATGGCGCTATGCTAATGAACTGGCAGCCAGCGTTTGGTGGATTAATCAAAGCCTCTTCTCCCTCATGAATGAAGTTCAGCATGAAATTGTGGGTAAAAAAAAACATAGGCTTTGCCTTTGCAGATTAACTCTAGGGATCAAAGATCTCACAATTTTTCTATGGAGTGTTATTCTGAACATTTTCAAGTTAGTATACTGCAGCATCTTTGTATTATATCACAGCATTGTGTGTGTCAGATTGATAGAGTAAACTCCCAGTGGTCTATTTCCCTTGGGGTCAGGGTTCACAGTTGGATTGACATGTTGAGTCTTGTGTGACACGCAGGTTTGTCCCCCTTCCTGTCTGTCAGGCTCTGTCGTCACAAATAGGCATGTCTTATGACAGGGAGTGTGTGGAGCATCTATAAATAAGTCAATCAGATGGAGGGGGATAGAGAGGGGTAAAAACAGAGAGACGAGAAATGGGGTAGAGAAACATAAATGAGAGAATTTTGAAAGAAAAAAAAGAACACTGGGTAAGTAAGTCAAAGGAGAATAAGTGAGAGAAAGGCCATGACTCCATTTACAACCCTCTACATTGCGAGTAAATCACTCGCATATGCGACTAATCTTCACTCTGGGTGACTAAATTATGTCTAATATTAGCCACTGGCTAATAAATTCTCAGATTTTACTCGCCAGTGTGTGAGTTGGAGGCTAAGTATAAGTTTAGCACAGATATATTTTCACTCGCCGAACACACTGACTGAGCGCTTCATAGTTTCACTCTCCGTCAAGCGATCTGTGCTATTTCTCAGTTCATCTGAATGGATGTGCAACGCACCTGTATTTGACGTACCGTGAACTCTAGTGTAAAGGCGCACACCTTGTCTCACACACACGCAGAAAGAGAGAGAGCGAGAGAGTCTACATGCAGAATTGACGCGCTATGAAAACGATATTCTTTGTTGTATTTTCCTGTCAAAATAACGCTGTTCCTTTGGAATTCTTCAGCTTATAAGAACTAACGGGTTCTCCGGTAGTGGGCGGAACTAATGCACAAGCGACAATCTCATTGGCTGACGCTCACCTATTATCATCCCTGTTTTGATTTCAGCAAATCAGTTCGAGCGAACGCACACAACCTGATTAATATTCATGAATCCAGCAGCTCATTAATCCTTGCAGAACCGTGCATGTTATATTGTTCTTATTAGTAGAATTCTAGGTATTATTATTATTATCATCATCTTATCAGTAATATTGTTAGTTTTTCCACATTTATTTTTTACAGAAACACTGAATAACCAAAAAAGCAGCACCACCAGTCCTAAGTTCAGTTAAAATGACTAATATGCATTCATACATGGTTTTAATTCTAATTACTAAAGTTCTACCATTAAATAATACTTGATTATCATATAATGCTTGACTGACTGATGTTAAGAATGTAGTACTTTCAGATATTTAAAAAGCTGTGCCATTTTACAAACATTTATATATATTTAAAACACACACATGCATATATGGTATATCAGTCTGGCGAGTAAACTAAAAAATTTACTAGCCAATGGCGATTCAATTGCCAAGGTGTCCGTAGAGGGTTGATTTACATTCATTTATTTAGCTGATGCTTTTATCCAAAGCAGCATACCAGTGGGGAATCAAGATGGTATTCAACGAGACTTGATTGCGTTGCATTGTGAAATCGCAACGTTGATTTTTTTTTGACTCGGTAGGGCTGTATGCAGCTTGTAGAAACACATCTCTCTGGCTGCTCACTGCTGTCTGGCCCTGTCAGGCTCCCTCTGCCCAGTCACTGGAAGCTCATCAATAACCTTTAATAGACCACAGGCACAATATGCTCTGTGGGTGTGTGTCTGTACAGTATTAGTGCATAATAGCCATCTGTGTGTGTGCGAGCTGGCGTTATTAATAGGGTCGGTCTCTATGTGGTGACAGGCTAAAGCATGCGCCTATTTGTGAATTTGTTTCCCGTGTGTTTTTTGCGCACGTCCTGAGATAGACGACATGTGCACGGGTTATTCCTCTTTGGATTTGAGCCCATCTGTCGCCCCACCCGAAATTCTCCCCATTGACTAACCCACCAGCTCTCTGTCTCATTATATCTGCTTTTAAATGGATCTGACTCTATGGATCTTGCTCTCTCACTCTCACTCTCTCTCTGTGCTTCTCACCCCTACCGTCCCCGTACTGAGATATCAGTAGTGTTTGTGCTATAATGCTCTTATTGTTAACCTGTTGCTAGTGTTGTAGCGTCTGCAGATTCCCCAGTGGTTTGTTTGCAGCTAGCCCGAGTCTTTCATTTTCAAGGCTATCAGAACAGCAGTCCAATAAAGGAGAGAGAGAGGAGAGAAAATAGCCTGTTCTCTTTCATCCCTCTTATCAGCAGACAGAGACCTTGAAGTGCCTCAATAGACAGTAATTATTTATGTGTTAGTTATACAAGCAATTACACTGTGAACTTTGGTAAATGTTATGCAGTTTCTATAAGTGACTTATTTTATGCACCTATCCTGTCTGTGTTTTTTAGTAGTTCTGGTTTTTAAAACTCTGTCCCTAGAATTGTAGAATGCTGTGGTGAAGTGATTAATAAAACTACTGCAAAATATTGATCTAACGAAAGAATAAAACTATCAATTAAAAATATTTCTCTGCAGTGCAGGCGTTTGGGATCTCTCCATCAATGCACAGCCACTGAAAAGAGGTGCCAGAAAATCACCGCCTTAACAACGACATTTAAAATGTTATCCTGGTTCTAAATCAGTATATCAAGCACACCTTATGTAAATATGCAGTTTTTTTTACATTTTTTTATATTTTCTATTTTGCATTGATCTTTTATCATATCTATTATGTATCTGTTTTATTTGTAAGCAACAATTACTTGAGTATATGGCATATTAAAGGCCTGTTCACACCAACACAAAACGTTCTGCACAGAAATTTGGGACAAATTTGAGATTTATTCATAGCTAAGTGAAAAAAAAAATACAGGTGGCAACCCTCTACATTGCGAGTAAAACATGAATCCAGTAGCTCATTAATCCTTAGTGCGTTTTATATTGTTCTTATTAGTATAATTCATATCATTATTATCTTTATCAGTATTTTTGTTCGTTTTTTCCCAATTTTTTGTTTTTTTACAGAAATTTAGCAAGGATGCTTAAAATTGATCAAAAGTGATGATAAAGGCATTTATAATGTTACAAAAGGTGTTCGTAGAGGGCTGAGGTGGATTAAAAGACAATGCATATTCACTCTCTCACAGTAGGTGTCTCATATGGAAAAGCAGAAATTTAGCTGTCCACAAGGGTATCAGTGCGCAGCTTTCCATTTCTGAAACCCACTTGCAAGTCGGACAGTATTCACATGTTTTCCAACAGCCGTTCAGATTTTTGTATTTGCTACACTGTTTGTCAAAAAATACCAAATACAAGAGTTGTTAACAGTCATTAATACACATTCTTTTAACAGATGGTCCACAGTCCACCTTTGTCATTCTGGGTAAGCGCATTGTCGGTAGAATGTTTTTTAAGGCACAGTATTTCTCTTCTGCATCATTCATGGAAATCCATTCCCTCAATATTTCAGAACTCCACTGGCTACACTGTACAAATGCTTATTCTGTCCCTTATTCTTCTGTCTGTTTCATCCTCTCCATGTTTTGTCTTGTTTTTGTTTTTTTTAGATCTAGAAACAGATGAAAACACATCATTTTACGTCCTCAATGTGGGACAACCTCCTTCAGTGGTGAACCAATCATACGGTCTCCAGCGGCATGGAGGCCCAGCCCAACTCCTTGCCACCTCCCCATCCCTGCAGGCCCACCACAAGGCCTATGAGCCCAGCTACGAGACCCAGGACTCTAAATACACGCCCACAGGGGTGGGCGGAGGAGGCAATGGCCCACCTAAGGCCTTTGAATGTCCCAGCATCCAGATCACCTCCATCTCCCCGAGCTGCCAGCAGGAGATGGAGGCCAGCGAGGATGAGATGAGAGCGAAGGGTCCGGATGGAGACTACCACAACAGACCTCTGTCTCGAGACCACCTGTACCTGCCTCTAGATCACTCGTATCGAGATTCATCCCTGAGCCCGAGTCCATGTAGCAGCCTTTCCTCTCGTAGCTGGTTCTCCGACGCATCGTCCTGCGAATCCATCTCACACGTGTACGATGACGTGGATTCAGAGCTAAATGAAGCAGCGGCACGTTTCACCCTGGGCTCGCCTCTCACCTCGCCTGGCTGCTCTCCACAGACTGGACCACATGAGGAAGTGTGGCAACAGCAGCATCACCATCATCACCCGGCCTTCATTCACTCCCTTTCTCATTCGCATGGCCATTCTCTCTCACCGCGCCAGTCGCCTTGCCACTCGCCCCGTACCAGTATCACAGATGAGAACTGGCTGAACCCTCGCTCACCCTCACGGCCCTCTTCACGTCCGACATCGCCCTGCGGGAAGAGACGCCACTCCAGCGCTGATATATGCTACCTGGGCTCTTTATCGCCCCATCACTCCCCGACTGCCACTCCCGGCCCCTCGCCCAGGGGGAGCGTGACTGAAGACACCTGGATAGGAAGCCCATCTATGGGTGTATCCCCTTTCCAGTGTTGTCCCTCTGAGGCTGACATCCCCTCCAAGACGAGGAAGACCTCCCAGGACTGTACAGCAGCAATCCAGTCAGGAAAGAGTGACCTGGGCATGGATGACTCCGGGAATGTGTCTCCTTTGCTTGACTCACCTGCTGAGGACGGCATGCACGGATTAAAGAAGGATGGATCTGGAGAGCAGTTTCTTTCTGTCCCATCTCACTTCACATGGAACAAACCCAAACCAGGACACACACCTATTTTCAGGTAAACTCCCTCTGCTTTGAAGTGACATCAGAGTAACCATTATTGAGTTCATGTGAGTGTAGCTCTACAATGCTTCTTTTTTGCAAGTGTTCATGTGTAGAGACAATAACTCTGTTCCGAAACCAGAGTGAATTGACTACTAAATTGTCTGCGGTCTTCTAAGGTAGCATCCAAACTGACAGAGAACCTCATGTTACTGATTTGACTGCAACTGTTTTTGATGGTCTCTCACATGTAGCACACAAATAGCACTTCTTAAAGCACAAGAGCCTCAACTTATAAATTATCTTAGTTTTATTGCCAATAAGCAATAATGCAATGGGAGATGTTAAAATCCTATATTTTTGTCCAAATAATGAAAACCTTGAGGCATCCTAGGTGTATATGACTTTCTTCTTTCAGACGAATCCAGTCTGAGTTTTATTATAAAATTGTCTTTGATCTTTCAAGCTGTTTAGTGCCACTCACCAGGTGATGCAGGGCTTCAGTCCAAAAGAAGTGAAATTAAAATCGTCCCGCAAGCTAGATTAAATTGATTATTACGTTTTGAATATGGATATTTTTCTTACAAAAACGCATCGATTCGTTAGAGGAGGCCTTTGTTCACCCCCCGTGTGAGACACTTTTTTTAATGGATGGACACTTTTTATTTCACTTCTTTTGGACTGAAGCACTGCAACACCCGCTGAGTGGCATTAAACAGCTTGAAAGATCAAAGACAATTTTTGATATAACTCTGACTGGATTCATCTGAAAGAAGAAAGTCATATACACCTAGGATGCCTTGAGGGTGAGTAATTTATGGCCTAATTTTCATTTTTGGGTGAACTAACCCTTTAAGCATCACAACATTATACTGTACAGTCTGAAATATGGATAATCATTTTGAGGTTTGCTAATGAATTATTAAATTCAAATTATTTTAAAATATTAACTATGTGAGGGATTAGGAAGGAAAACTAAATGCAAAAATATGGAAAAGGAGCATGCACAATAATAATAAACAATATCGATTTGTGCCAATAAATGTATAAATTTAACTACTTAATTGAATGGATTTCTGTATTTAATCACGATTCACACCTAACATTAAATTATGGATAGATTTTCACATTGAATCTCTTGAATTAATGTGGAAACAATATAAAGAAAGTATATATAGAAACAATATAAAGAAATATCTTCAGGAAGTAAAAATGCAGATAATTATTATTTTTAAACAACAATTATTTTTAACACAATAAACAGCAAATATTAATCTAAAAAAATCATTATTTAATCTATTACTAATTAAAATAGTACCAATATATCACGCATCCTTGCGTTCAGATAATTATTAAGCATGTTGCTAAGCTAACAATGCAATACTATAAGCACAAATAATACCTAGGAGGACACGTAAAATTGTTTACTATGGAAATAGAGCTACATATTTCTGAAATAAAAATATGTCTATAGTCTGTTATTTATCCATTTTGGAATTTTTTTTTTTTCTTTTTTTTTTTTTTACTTAACTCATTGCAAAGTATTCTGAGGTTGTCTTAAATGATAGCTCGCCAAAAAATGAAAATTCTTTGAGTGTGATCATTTATTTACCATCCCATTTTGACTTTCATTCAACTGTGGAACACAAAAGAAGATATTTTGAAGAATATTGAAACCATTTTGATGACTGGCATTATCTTTGATTGCATGGTCATAATAATATTTTTCAAGACTTCATTCACAGAAGAATGTCAGTTGAAAATAAGGGTGAGAATGACATATGGATGAGTAAATCATGACAGAATTTTCACTGTTGTGGGAACTATCCCTTTAAACGTGAAGAATATATGTGAATCATTAAATAATGACAAGCCTTTATTTCAGTGATGCTTTACTTTACTGATAGTACCTCACTACTTTTAGAACAGATCCAGTATACATTTAAGAGTAGCATGATGAGGCAGTTGAGTGAACTGAAGAACAGAAAGAGTTAAATGTGTGTCTGCTATCCATATCAGAGCATCAGATAATGCCTGTGTGTGTGTGTGTGTGTGTGTGTGTGTGCACGCATGCTAGTCAGAAGAAGACGGCCTATGTGTGTACCCTGGCCTTTCCTTTACCCTGGTTTTCCTACCCACAATTATTCTGTTATTGACCGCACCAACACAACACAGTTTTTAACTCAGTCAGGCCCCTTCATTAATTATCCACAATGTATGCTATACACCCTTGATTCCAAAGTCGCATAAGAAATAAGCACATAGTCACAGAACGTGCTCTCCTCCTCACAAACATGTAAAGAAACTTCCAGCAGAGCAACATGTAGGAGCAGTGTTGACTTTACGGCCGTACCTTCATACAACAGAGACATGATACCTGATCCCTGTTATATGAGCCCACAGCTCTGCTGTCTGCCATCGGACCTGTTTGTGAGTGAGTGTGTGTGTGTGCTGACTTCTCCATCAATCAACAGCAATAGAAAGATCTAGAAGCTTGTCTGGTTTAAAAGATGGGTTTGCTATGGCGGGGTGGGTGAAGTTGGCACAGTATTAAGCTGAAGTCTATAGCGGGTCTAGTTTAGGACAGCCGGCTAAACATAACACACTTTCAGATGAAGACACACACCTGCTTGCCTCTTAGGACTGGTCGATGTATCAAATGTACATGATGTTTTTGCTTTAGCTTTTGGCTGTTATGTTTCATAAAAATATTCATATGCCTTTCTTGCAAGGGTCAGGCTGTCACTGGTCGGCCCAGATTGACAGCTGGTCCATCCTGTCAAAGCTGCCAGAATATGTTAACATTTTGGAAATAAACAAACTGCATCTGTCATATGCAAAGTAAACATAGATCACATGCATATCATCATAGTTCTTTTATATAATGGGGTTCATTTATTTTATCATTCTAATATGCTGATTTGGGGCTCAAGAAACATTTCGAATTATTATCAATGTTTAAAACAGCTGTGCTGCTTAATATTTTTTTTGGGAAACAGTGATACTTTTTTCAAGATTCTTGGATGAATAGAAAGTTTGAAAGAATAGCATTTTTTGAAATATAAATATAGTTTTTGATCAATTTTATGCAATCTTGCTGAATAAAATTATTCATTATAAAAAAAAATCCTTACTGACTCCAAAATTATGAATGGTAGTGTAGATGCAGAGTAGTGTGAAGACATTCTTGAATAGTGGTGTTGATTTAAACCTTAAATTGGTGTTCATTTTGTGTACAAGAGTTGTGTATGCATAAGGCAAGTGTTCATTGTCATGAAGTAAAGCCGTTTGATGTCCACAGGCCACTAGTCCACTATCGTTAGGCCACTACTGTCACACACATTCAGCCTTCTCGCGTTTCCCCTGACGAACCATCTCACGTTACCATGACAGCATGAGGAGTGAGGGGTGATTGGGAAAGAGAGAGGATGGAGAGGATGTGGTAGAGAGCTAGACTAAGACAAAAAAAAACATTCACTGATCACTGATTTACCCTTATGTCATTCATAAATTGTTTCACTAGTCATAAGTTTTGCATATCTTTAAATGCGTAGTTCACCCAGAAAATTAGAACTTGGTCATCATTTACTTACTCTCATGTTGATCCAACCCTGTGTGACTTTTTTTCTGTGGAACATTAATGAAGATATTTTAAGAAATGTCTTAATGCTTTTTTGTACATGCAACAGAAGTCATTGGTAACCAAAAGTGGTTTGATTACCACCATATCCAAAATATCTGATTTGTTTTCAGTAGAAGTAAGTCATATAAGAGTCATATAAGTTTTGAACAAGGGTTTTTTGAAGGGATTTTTGGGTGAACTACCCTGTAAAGTAAGTTCTCACTGAACTGCTCTGCATCTTAAAGGGTTAGTTCACCCAAAAATGAAAATTAGCCTGTGTTTTACTCACCCTCGAGGCATCCTAGGTGTATATGACTTTCTTCTTTCAGACGAATCCAGTCGGAGTTATATTAAAAATTGTCCTGGCTATTCCAAGCTCTATCATTGCAGTCAGCGGGTGTTGCAGTTGAACAGTCCACAAGTCGTCAAATAAAGCGCGCGCATCCATAATAAAACGTGCCTCACACTGCTCCGGGAGGGGGGGTGGTGAATAAAGGCCTCCTGTAGCAAAATCATGTGTTTTTGTAAGAAAAATATCCATATTTCAAACGTAATAAACACTTTTCTCTCACTTCCGGTATCTGTCATACGCGGAAGCCGTTCCGGCGGATGACATATGACGTAGGGCTGGGCGTGCGTTGTTTTTAAACTTGTAGTCAAGCTATAACGTATTTGATATTTGTCATGTATGACTAAAATCATGCAAGGATTAAAAACGAATTCTGAATTCTGATCATTTTAATTTTATTAATCAAAATACAACGCCCACAAAATATTATTCTGTGTTGGGCTTCCGAATCTCCGAACGCGTGCATGTTGATCAGCTTAATTAAACAATTATATTGTATACATGGTTTTAAAAAATCTGTAAAAAATTTTGCACTGAAATGTGCGCTGAAGGAATTTGCGTATTTTAATTATACCTGTCATGTTTGTGGTTTTTCATCATTATGAAGTCTGTTTAAATAAATATTCAGAAACCCATGCAGTGCTACTTTTTGTATTTTTTCTGTTTAACTTTTATTAAACTGCAGATTAAAATAGAATAGGCCTATACCCTAAATAAGGATAAATTATATTGGAACACATCTCCAAAATAATCGCATACACAGATGCACGTTGCCATTACAGTAGTCAGCGCCGAACAACAGGCAAATAAAATATAAACTGAGGTTACAAAAGTGATTCAGTCAAGATCAGTGAGGGATTTTCTTTTCTTTTGTTCTTTGATTCCATTAATGACTGGCGGCAGCGGCTGCTGTCAATGCACGGATCCAATACACCCTTGTTTTCTTTCTCCGCTCTTTACGTTCACTTAAGACATAACCAATTGTATTTATGGGATATTTTGATACAATTCTGTGTGTATTTGTCCATTCGAATGTGTAAGAACGCGAGAAAGAGAGCTCAGTCCAGTGTTCGCGTATACAAGAGGCGGCTTTTGTTCATGCGTTTTGTGTGTCTGTGCAGCACAGAAAACGGCGCGCGAGTGCAGAAGTGAGTTCTATTTCGTCTTCTTGCAGTTGAATCTTTTGAAATCACAATAAATGCGCATACAGGAATCGAGGAGCAGAATCGAAATGTATAATTTTATAACAAGTAATTTGATTCCTGACCTTATGCATCTGATCTGATTTCTGAAATTGGAATAGCTTTTCAATGCCCAACCCTCCTACTAAATTATTTAATTCTTGCATGCAAAAAGACCTGTATGGTGACTATGGGGCTATGTCAAATATTTTTTACAACTTACTAAGTTTATCATTTGTAATTTTTTCCCGATAATGTCGATAATCACCTGTTACCTGACTGTTGACATCGATATCGCGATACTTACGAGACATCGTCGATATACGATAATATCGTCATATCGCCTAGCCCTAGTATGACGTCGGCGTTGCGTGATTAGTGACGAATACAGAGAGAGAATTCGTCACGAATTAGAAGTACAAACCGAGGATTTGCAAAGAAAAATGTCGGAGTATTTAGATATGAACCAAGAGGAGACTGGTTTTCCTTTGCTAAAGTAAGGAAACTTTGCTTCCTTTGCTCCTATTGTGAGACTAGCATACATGCTGCGTCATCCGCCGTAACGGCTTAAGCGTATGAAAGACAGCGGAAGTGAGAGAAAAGTCTTTATTACGTTGAAATATGGATATTTTTCTTACAAAAACGCATGGATTCACTACAGGAGGCCTTTTTTCACCCCCCGGAGCCGCGTGAGGCACGTTTTATTATGGATGCGCGCACTTTATTTGATGACTGTTCAACTGCAACACCCGCTGACTGCAATGATAGAGCTTGGAAGTGACAGGACAATTTTTAATGTAACTCCGACTGGATTCGTTTGAAAGAAGAAAGTCATATACACCTAGGATGCTTCGAGGGTGAGTAAAACACAGGCTAGTTTTCATTTTTGGGTGAACTAACCCTTTAAAGGTGACATATACTATGTTATTGACTATATTAGCCTTTAACCTGCCCTCACAGAAGCATGTTGCAACATGGTCTTTGTTCACAAGTCAAATTTCTAATTTTTTATTCCAAAGTCTAAATTTCTTATTTTGAGAACATATTTTAACATCTAAAGTAGCATAATTCATACGCTC
>NW_015630532.1:2063902-2077291 GCF_001515625.1 Sinocyclocheilus rhinocerous | reverse complement strand
ACATCTAAAGTATCATAATTCATTCGCTCTTTTTTTTTTTTTTTGGTCAGTGGACGACCATATCTCAAGATATTTGTTGGCCTTCTCTGCACACCACAGCTGCACAACTTTATTTTCAAATTTCATTAGGTACAAATCCTATCCATCCCGAACCACATTGTCATAGCACTGTTTCATGGGAAGTGGGAACCATCTCTGGCAGCAGCACAGAGACTTGAGGGAAAAAAGATGTTTGTTCAGATTCTAACATAAAATCTATGCATCCTGAACTGTTGCATAGCTGCTCACTGACATGATCATCTTGTTTTATACTGTATGTTTTCATTTTTATAGTCGATCTACTACCTGACCACTCTGCATTGTATAACTGCTCTGTTGGTGTTGCTCTTAATCTGTGTGTAGGGCGTCATCCCTGCCTCCCCTGGACTGGCCGTTGCCGAATCAGTATGGGCAGTATGAGCTAAAGATCGAGGTTCACCCCAAAGCTCATCACAGAGCTCATTACGAGACCGAAGGCAGCCGAGGGGCCATCAAAGCCACATCCGGGGGACACCCTATCGTCAAGGTGAGTCTCCACAATAGGACGTTTACTAGAGATGCACCGATTGCAATTTTCTTGGCTGATTCCGATTTCTGATTTTTTTGTTAGTGTGATCTGCCGATACCGATTTTTGTTGATTCTGATTTTCTTTCTACTTTTCTTCAACGTTTAAAACGCAACACAAGTAAAAAGTCAGTAATAAAATTAGAACAAATAAAAAAATTGCAAACAACAGCACAAATAAATGCAATAGAATAAAGAGAGCTATGAAACTTAAGTTTTTCAGGTTAAGTAAGTTTTTATTCAGTTAAGAAATACTACAGAAATGAAAGTAATCAAATGTAAAAGAACACATCAGGTGTTATTTTACATTTGATTACTTTCATTTCTGTAGTCTTCATTGTAAAAATTAAATACAGATTAATGCTTACCATTAAAGTTATAAAACGTATTCAGTCAAGAGCAGAACATTATTTTTTTTGTTTTTATGTATTTGAACGTTTTAGCACAGTTAGCCACTCATTTTGGTATTTGTGGCTCACAAGGTGTTTGAGACTGAGTGCGGATTGTGCACTCCACTAATATAGATCAATGGTGGTGAGTGCGCGTTTGGTATAAGCGCGAAACCTACGGGAATGACTAAAATAACGCGCAATACAAGCACTATTTAACCGAAGTGAATGAGACGTGTGTGTGAGAGAGAAGGGGTCGTCGGAGAGAAGAGAAGAGATCGGAACGAGAATGCGCGGCTGACGTTATTGCCTGTGCCGCTGGTAACAAAACGGATCAGCTTGAAATCGGCGAGAAGTGAGACTGACCGGCCGATCACCGATGCCGGCCGATCATGAGGAAAATCGGCCGATTCCGATCCCTGGCCGATCGATCGGTGCATCTCTAACGTTTACCGATGATTTCCCGGCCGAATACATTTGTTTTCCCACCACCGATTTGGCTGATGGTACGAGAGTTTAAACTTGGTTTTGGATCATCGTATGAAGCCTTGTGGCCTTGATTTCTAAGTACTCATTACGGTGGCCGCAAAAGTGGGAACAGAGCATGATGCCATCCGTTCCCTCACAGGAAGCAGAACTTGAGAAGCGAGACCACACAGAAAGCGTCTGCTGTGTGGCCTAGTAACCTCATTACTGGTCGTAAAATTCCTTTTACTGGGTTACAGCTAGCGAGCGAGTGTTTTGGTGTCAGCTAGATCTAAGCAAACTGTGTAGCAGTCTGATTAGGGACTTTATTTCCTACCGACTGCTCTGTGCTACTTGTACTAGCAGCTTACCGGAGGGATCATGGGAGCGTGCTTCAGCAGAGGTGATGGCATCATTTATGTAAAATGAAGCCCAATTAGTATCCTGCTGTATCATGATCGGATAGGTAAACGTACCTGCCACTCTCCTGAGGCTAGCTCTCCGAGAGGGACCAAGAGAGAGAGAGAGCTTGTTGGTAAATATTTTATGGTCTTGGAGGCAGTGGCCTCTTTTGTGGCAGCCGTAATGAGGCACACACACAACTCGGGAATCAAGATCATTGAACATGTGAGGAAGAGAAGAAGGCCTTTCACCTGAATCATAACCTCTGGCATTGAATGGTCCATTAAACAACCACAATTACAGGCCTGCATTTCTGCCACATCACACCTCAGTCTTGTGTCTTGTGGGCCATTAATTGGCAGTCATCCCTTTGTTTATGACCTTCATTAGGTTACCTGCATGATCATCTTTCATTATCAGACATCTCATCTCTTTTATACTGCAGGACTGCCTCTACAATGCCCTTTGTTCCAATTCTTCTTGGTCACTTGGAACCATTTTTATGTTTCTTTGCACTTTTTCTGAACTATGATACATTAAATTTATCGACCTCAAATACAAAAGCAAATGACACAATATTTGGGTAGTGTTTCTCTCTGGAATGAGTTTGTGTGCATAGGTGGTTGATATGGCATAAGTTTATATGTGCCCAAGTAGGGCTGTGCAAATAATCGAATGCGATTTTCATGCTCATCTCGTCAGTAAAGTCGGTTCTGTGATTAGTAGTAAATCTCCAGCACGTGCGTTCAGATGGAGCGGCATTTACTACACAGAGCCGTAGTTCACTGACAAGCTACGCAATATCGTGTTCAAAATCGCAGGTGATTCATTGCTAATTATGAACGCGATTTTGCGTAGCTTGTCAGTGATCTACGGCTCTGTGTAGTAAATGCCGCTCCATCTGAACACACGTGCTGAAGATTTACTACTAATCACAGAACCGACTTTACTGACGAGATGTGCATGAAAATCGCATTCGATTATTTGCATAGCCCTATGCCGAAGGTTTCATACTGAAGATAGAATTGGGTAATAAATTAGTAAATTATAAATAAAAGTACTTTGAAGTAGTGCCCTGTCTTGTTTCATAATGATATTATTGATGCATTAATTGAGTATAGGCCTACTTGAAATTCAGTCAGTTAGACTGAACGTCTAAAGCCTTATGATGATCAAGGATATGTTTTTATTTAAAAGTTTGTATGAACAATTACTTGGACACATCTGTGGAGAAGTCAAAGATGTCAGGAAGATCAGATAACATCTTAGAAGGACATCTGATGAAGTTTTGCCACGTCACTTTTTCCATAAGATGGTATTATTGTAGTGAAGGTCATAATGAGTGACGTGTTCATAGAAAAATATACCTTTTACTTCTTCTTTTTTTCCCCTTTCTTTTTTGTGCCATGAAATTGACTGCTTCCATATGTGCTTGATGCTTGCCGGTTAGAGTTTTTTATTATTATTTTTATTATTATTAATTTGAGGTAGTGATGTTCAAAATAATCATCATATGGAAGTTATTTTTGTCTGTAAAAAAAAAAAATTAAACACATTTTAAGTTGTAAATGATCCATTTTAATTATAGTTGGATTGTCAAAATTATTTGAAAATGTTCAAGCGACAAGTTTTTCAACATATGAACAACATTTCCTAATTGATATACTTAATCAGAGGCTTGATTTCAGTAGACTAATGACTGGCAATTAGTATGCAGATCTTTCCTTCAGAAACGATATGTACCTTCTGCATTTTTTGAGAAGAAATGTGCATTCATAGTTCAGTCGGGAAAAATGTAACAAAAGTGAGTTAAAATACAAACAATTCAGTTGTCCTTTGCAAAACTGCTATCCTATTTTTATGTCTTGTTTGCTGAGATTTGTCTCCCAGGCTCTCATGCTTAAACATCAACCACCCGTATATACATGTGAATCAGTGTTGTGTGAGTGAGCGTGCCTTTTTTACTATTTCAGAGTATTAATGACTAACTCTTTAACATCGTAGCCCTGCTTCCCCTCACTCTACGACGGAGGATGCATAATTACCTCACATTAATGAAGTCTGTTCTGTGGTAGACACACACTGGTCCACCCACAGGGAAATACTGTGCTAGAAAACTGCTAGAAAACCTGGCTAAACATTTGTTTTTATTTTTTTTTTTTTGCAAGTTTTGGTCATATTTTTGCAAGAGGAGAATTAAATGAATAGGGAAAATTCATGTGTTTATGTGCTCACTAAATAGTGCTGTGTCATTGTTTGTCATCTTCTTTAACCCATTTATGAATCATGGGTTTACTCAATTTATTTAACTATACCACACCATCAATCAGAATCAAATTATGTTTTGTTCCCAGTTATGATTACGCTTGTTTTAATGGTGGTTTAGTATAAGAGTGATGTATACTTGTATTTTTCAGTATGCTCTGTATAGTTTCTGAGCAGTTTAGGTAAATCTTAGTGATTAAGTAGTAAAAATGGTGGAAAAAATGGGTTATATTCCTTTTATAATTGTATCAAAATATCAGGATTAAATTAATTAGCATTAGTTAATCCATTAACAGCATTTATTACAGCGTTTAGAAAGGTTAACTTTCATTTCTACAATTACTAATACATTTTTTATTATACAAAATTTGTTATTAAAAGACATCATTAATTAAAACTGAGCAACTGTATATGAATGAATATTAACCTTTATTTTTTAAACATTGCATTAAAAATAGTTAATGATACCTAATGCATTAACTGATGTTAACAAATTCATTAAATTAAATAGTGTTACTATTGTATTTTCTAATTTTTAAATCTTTAAGCATTTAACTCTTTAAATACTTTTACTTGTGGTTTTGAAAGCCTCCGGTTCCATTTGGGAAAATCTGCACATGGAAAATCTCCCATACCTTCAGACCTTTCGGCGAGCAGCTGTTTACGATAATGTTTCTCATGATGCTTTCTGGGGCAATCGCTGTTGGAGTCTTAGGCTGCTACTGCGGAGTATCTGTTGTTGTGACGTCAGTAGGTGACACCGCAGACTCCATCTGTCCTGGAAGTGAGCCTCTCTGCAGTGGTTGGATCTTAGAGACAGTGAACAGACTCACTGAGCCATATTGCCTTCAGCAGCACTTACGCTGCCAATTAGCCAGGAGGACAGACCCATACACCTGTATGCCAGGTGTAAACTAGCACAGACGCTGTATGTGTGTTTTTATGTATACATAATTTGGTAGATATGGCATAGGAGGGTAGTACCTCAAAAAAAAAATGGATGAGACAGCTGTCATTAAATCAAAACAAGTTTAATTAAATTAACTTAAAATGTTGATCTCTGAGTGAACTGTTAAACAGTTAAGTTGAAGGCACACCTCTATGCTCCTGACCTTCATTACACTTGCTGTGTTTACCTAGCATTTGTTGACCAAAAAAAGTTAACTATTAATAATAGGCGAACAAACAGCCACTAGTAGCCAATAAGAGCTAAACAAAATATGCTTGTTATTCTGATACTGTAGTTATCAATGCATATGCTTTTAACTGAGAAACCATATAAACATCAAATGGAATTGGAACATCAATTTATTTTTATTTAAATTTATTCCTGATAAAAAAATATAAAAAAGGGGTCAACAGTGTTGTGAGTGTTATAAACTAAAAAGTAATTTGTGCGAGTGAGTGTTGTTATAAAATTACACTGGTGTGAGTGAATGTGTGTGAGTGAATACGTTACCTACAGTCCCCCTGTTTTCTGTTGCTGCTTTTACTACTATGTTTCATCCTGAAGCAGAAGAATCTGTCCTATCTACCCCGTCCTTTTTGCATTTGTCTTAGAGGTGCTATGTGTAATAGTTTGTGTAGAGTAACGAATAGGCCAATTATGTGGATGGTGGACCTTACACAGGTCATGAAGTTACAAGAAGGTTGTGAAATTTGCATTACAGGGCCTTGAATGGGCTAATGTTACAACCAGAAACGCACATGCACGTCCTCCAGCACTTTACCACTCCAGTTATTGTGTGAGAAATCAGAGACGCGTTTTGTGGTGAAATCGAGAAATGCGTGCGAGTGTATCTATCAGTGGTGTGTAAGTCAAGCTGCCATAACAGAAGGCTGCGGATTGCAGCATACAGTAGCCAGACAAACACTACCACGATATTCAAAATATCTGCTTTTGTGTTCAGTAAAAGAAAGTCATATAAGTCATATAAGTTTGGAACGGTATGAAGGCAAGTAAATGATGACAAAATTTTCATTTTTGGGTGAACTATCTCTTTAAACAGTTCTCACTGAACTGCTCTGCATCTGAAAGGTGACATACTATGTTACTGGCTGTGTTAGCCTTTAACCTGCCCTCACAGAAGCATGTTGCATCATGGTCTTTGTTCCCAAGTCTAATTTCACATTTTTTTTGTTCAAAAGTCTACATTTCTAATTTAGAGACCATATTTTAACAAAGTTAAATATCAAAGTAATATCATTTGCAGCTCAAAGGAGATCATACACTTTTTTTGATGTTTTGTTTTTCTTTGAGAGTTTTCTAATTTGTCCTGCATCTCAGTCGACAACCATATCGCAAGATATGTATTAGCTTTCGCCGCACACCGCAGCTACACGACTTTATTTTCAAATTTCATTAGGTACAAATGCTAGCTTTCCCGAACCACATTGTCTTGCATAGCACTGTTTCATGGGAAGTGGGAACCATCTCTGGCAGCAACACAGAAACTTTTTGAATATCAAAAAACATTTGTTCAGATTCTGTAGTTGTGTTGAGCAAAATAATATAAAATCTATGCATCCTAAACTGTTGCATAGCTGCTCACTGACATGATCATCTTGCTTGATATGTTTTAATTTTTATAGTCAATCTACTACCTGAACACTATGCATTGTGTAACTGCTCTGTTTGTGTTGCTCTTGATCTGCGTGTAGGGCGTCATCCCTGCCTCCCCTGGACTGGCCGTTGCCGAATCAGTATGGGCAGTACGAGCTAAAGATCGAGGTTCACCCCAAAGCTCATCACCGAGCTCATTATGAGACCGAAGGCAGCCGAGGGGCCGTCAAAGCCACTTCTGGGGGACACCCTGTCGTCAAGGTAAGTCCCCACAATAGGACGATTACTGATGAAGTCATTTTCACTGACTATCGTTTCTGGCCGAATACATTTGTTTTACCACCACCCATTTGGCTGATTGTACGAGAGGTACTTAGTTTTGGATTGTCGTACGAAGCCTTTTGGCCTTGATTTCTAAGTACTCATTACGCTGGCCACAAAAGTGGGAACCGAGCATGATGCCATCCGTTCCCTCACAGGAAGCAGAACTTGAGAAGCGAGACCACACAGAAAGCGTCTGCTGTGTGGCCTAGTAACCTCATTACTGGTCGTAAAATTCCTTTTACTGGGTTACAGCTAGCGAGCGAGTGTTTTGGTGTCAGCTAGATCTAAGCAAACTGTGTAGCAGTCTGATTAGGGACTTTATTTCCTACCGACTGCTCTGTGCTACTTGTACTAGCAGCTTACCGGAGGGATCATGGGAGCGTGCTTCAGCAGAGGTGATGGCATCATTTATGTAAAATGAAGCCCAATTAGTATCCTGCTGTATCATGATCGGATAGGTAAACGTACCTGCCACTCTCCTGAGGCTAGCTCTCCGAGAGGGACCAAGAGAGAGAGAGAGCTTGTTGGTAAATATTTTATGGTCTTGGAGGCAGTGGCCTCTTTTGTGGCAGCCGTAATGAGGCACACACACAACTCGGGAATCAAGATCATTGAACATGTGAGGAAGAGAAGAAGGCCTTTCACCTGAATCATAACCTCTGGCATTGAATGGTCCATTAAACAACCACAATTACAGGCCTGCATTTCTGCCACATCACACCTCAGTCTTGTGTCTTGTGGGCCATTAATTGGCAGTCATCCCTTTGTTTATGACCTTCATTAGGTTACCTGCATGATCATCTTTCATTATCAGACATCTCATCTCTTTTATACTGCAGGACTGCCTCTACAATGCCCTTTGTTCCAATTCTTCTTGGTCACTTGGAACCATTTTTATGTTTCTTTGCACTTTTTCTGAACTATGATACATTAAATTTATCGACCTCAAATACAAAAGCAAATGACACAATATTTGGGTAGTGTTTCTCTCTGGAATGAGTTTGTGTGCATAGGTGGTTGATATGGCATAAGTTTATATGTGCCCAAGTAGGGCTGTGCAAATAATCGAATGCGATTTTCATGCTCATCTCGTCAGTAAAGTCGGTTCTGTGATTAGTAGTAAATCTCCAGCACGTGCGTTCAGATGGAGCGGCATTTACTACACAGAGCCGTAGTTCACTGACAAGCTACGCAATATCGTGTTCAAAATCGCAGGTGATTCATTGCTAATTATGAACGCGATTTTGCGTAGCTTGTCAGTGATCTACGGCTCTGTGTAGTAAATGCCGCTCCATCTGAACACACGTGCTGAAGATTTACTACTAATCACAGAACCGACTTTACTGACGAGATGTGCATGAAAATCGCATTCGATTATTTGCATAGCCCTATGCCGAAGGTTTCATACTGAAGATAGAATTGGGTAATAAATTAGTAAATTATAAATAAAAGTACTTTGAAGTAGTGCCCTGTCTTGTTTCATAATGATATTATTGATGCATTAATTGAGTATAGGCCTACTTGAAATTCAGTCAGTTAGACTGAACGTCTAAAGCCTTATGATGATCAAGGATATGTTTTTATTTAAAAGTTTGTATGAACAATTACTTGGACACATCTGTGGAGAAGTCAAAGATGTCAGGAAGATCAGATAACATCTTAGAAGGACATCTGATGAAGTTTTGCCACGTCACTTTTTCCATAAGATGGTATTATTGTAGTGAAGGTCATAATGAGTGACGTGTTCATAGAAAAATATACCTTTTACTTCTTCTTTTTTTCCCCTTTCTTTTTTGTGCCATGAAATTGACTGCTTCCATATGTGCTTGATGCTTGCCGGTTAGAGTTTTTTATTATTATTTTTATTATTATTAATTTGAGGTAGTGATGTTCAAAATAATCATCATATGGAAGTTATTTTTGTCTGTAAAAAAAAAAAATTAAACACATTTTAAGTTGTAAATGATCCATTTTAATTATAGTTGGATTGTCAAAATTATTTGAAAATGTTCAAGCGACAAGTTTTTCAACATATGAACAACATTTCCTAATTGATATACTTAATCAGAGGCTTGATTTCAGTAGACTAATGACTGGCAATTAGTATGCAGATCTTTCCTTCAGAAACGATATGTACCTTCTGCATTTTTTGAGAAGAAATGTGCATTCATAGTTCAGTCGGGAAAAATGTAACAAAAGTGAGTTAAAATACAAACAATTCAGTTGTCCTTTGCAAAACTGCTATCCTATTTTTATGTCTTGTTTGCTGAGATTTGTCTCCCAGGCTCTCATGCTTAAACATCAACCACCCGTATATACATGTGAATCAGTGTTGTGTGAGTGAGCGTGCCTTTTTTACTATTTCAGAGTATTAATGACTAACTCTTTAACATCGTAGCCCTGCTTCCCCTCACTCTACGACGGAGGATGCATAATTACCTCACATTAATGAAGTCTGTTCTGTGGTAGACACACACTGGTCCACCCACAGGGAAATACTGTGCTAGAAAACTGCTAGAAAACCTGGCTAAACATTTGTTTTTATTTTTTTTTTTTTGCAAGTTTTGGTCATATTTTTGCAAGAGGAGAATTAAATGAATAGGGAAAATTCATGTGTTTATGTGCTCACTAAATAGTGCTGTGTCATTGTTTGTCATCTTCTTTAACCCATTTATGAATCATGGGTTTACTCAATTTATTTAACTATACCACACCATCAATCAGAATCAAATTATGTTTTGTTCCCAGTTATGATTACGCTTGTTTTAATGGTGGTTTAGTATAAGAGTGATGTATACTTGTATTTTTCAGTATGCTCTGTATAGTTTCTGAGCAGTTTAGGTAAATCTTAGTGATTAAGTAGTAAAAATGGTGGAAAAAATGGGTTATATTCCTTTTATAATTGTATCAAAATATCAGGATTAAATTAATTAGCATTAGTTAATCCATTAACAGCATTTATTACAGCGTTTAGAAAGGTTAACTTTCATTTCTACAATTACTAATACATTTTTTATTATACAAAATTTGTTATTAAAAGACATCATTAATTAAAACTGAGCAACTGTATATGAATGAATATTAACCTTTATTTTTTAAACATTGCATTAAAAATAGTTAATGATACCTAATGCATTAACTGATGTTAACAAATTCATTAAATTAAATAGTGTTACTATTGTATTTTCTAATTTTTAAATCTTTAAGCATTTAACTCTTTAAATACTTTTACTTGTGGTTTTGAAAGCCTCCGGTTCCATTTGGGAAAATCTGCACATGGAAAATCTCCCATACCTTCAGACCTTTCGGCGAGCAGCTGTTTACGATAATGTTTCTCATGATGCTTTCTGGGGCAATCGCTGTTGGAGTCTTAGGCTGCTACTGCGGAGTATCTGTTGTTGTGACGTCAGTAGGTGACACCGCAGACTCCATCTGTCCTGGAAGTGAGCCTCTCTGCAGTGGTTGGATCTTAGAGACAGTGAACAGACTCACTGAGCCATATTGCCTTCAGCAGCACTTACGCTGCCAATTAGCCAGGAGGACAGACCCATACACCTGTATGCCAGGTGTAAACTAGCACAGACGCTGTATGTGTGTTTTTATGTATACATAATTTGGTAGATATGGCATAGGAGGGTAGTACCTCAAAAAAAAAATGGATGAGACAGCTGTCATTAAATCAAAACAAGTTTAATTAAATTAACTTAAAATGTTGATCTCTGAGTGAACTGTTAAACAGTTAAGTTGAAGGCACACCTCTATGCTCCTGACCTTCATTACACTTGCTGTGTTTACCTAGCATTTGTTGACCAAAAAAAGTTAACTATTAATAATAGGCGAACAAACAGCCACTAGTAGCCAATAAGAGCTAAACAAAATATGCTTGTTATTCTGATACTGTAGTTATCAATGCATATGCTTTTAACTGAGAAACCATATAAACATCAAATGGAATTGGAACATCAATTTATTTTTATTTAAATTTATTCCTGATAAAAAAATATAAAAAAGGGGTCAACAGTGTTGTGAGTGTTATAAACTAAAAAGTAATTTGTGCGAGTGAGTGTTGTTATAAAATTACACTGGTGTGAGTGAATGTGTGTGAGTGAATACGTTACCTACAGTCCCCCTGTTTTCTGTTGCTGCTTTTACTACTATGTTTCATCCTGAAGCAGAAGAATCTGTCCTATCTACCCCGTCCTTTTTGCATTTGTCTTAGAGGTGCTATGTGTAATAGTTTGTGTAGAGTAACGAATAGGCCAATTATGTGGATGGTGGACCTTACACAGGTCATGAAGTTACAAGAAGGTTGTGAAATTTGCATTACAGGGCCTTGAATGGGCTAATGTTACAACCAGAAACGCACATGCACGTCCTCCAGCACTTTACCACTCCAGTTATTGTGTGAGAAATCAGAGACGCGTTTTGTGGTGAAATCGAGAAATGCGTGCGAGTGTATCTATCAGTGGTGTATAAGTCAAGCTGCCATAACAGAAGGCTGCGGATTGCAGCATACAGTAGCCAGACAAACACCAGCAAAACAAAGTGACAGTGTTTACTGCTAGTGTTTGGACTGGGCTAATTCACAGTTCAGAGATCTACGAGGAATGCTGTGTAATGCCCTACAAACCTCGCTCTCGTCTCGCGGTCTCTGGGTTCACGCTTAACCAAAATCAGCACACCTGTTGCTAGGAGACGTAGAAGTTCTGAACCCATCTGGCATAGACTTTCCTAAATGTAAATGTGTGTGTTAGAGATCACAATTGAACTGGTTAAACACAAAGACACACACAAAGGGCAGCAGAGTTTACATTAGCCGTAGGAGCTGTTCGTGTGTTTTATTCTCAGAGAAAGTCACTTGTACCTTTCACCCAGGGCCTTTATGTAGATAAAAAGGCTCAGTGGAATCAACACACATGGTGGAAACCAGCTTTATGAAAAATAAATTACCCTGTGTTTTTACAAGAAAAATTGTAAAGGAATATTCTGGGTAAACTCTACTGACAGCATCTGTTGCAGGCTGTCAATTATCACAAAGAAGAAAAGTCTAATGGCAGCTGTACTGGAGAGGTTAAAAGCAGAAATGCGAAGCCTGTATTTTTGTTAAGAACTTTTCTAAATGATGATTTTGACTTGGGACTACCATTGTGTACATGCCTATTGTAGAAAATTACCCACAACTTGCCTGACAGGCTGAAGAGGCTCTAACCTTGCCCTTACAAGCATGTAGTGATGATCAGCCTGTCGGGCAGTAAGCGGGGCTTACTGAATAAATTTACATTTATGCATTTGCTTGTAGATCCTTTTTATCCAAAGTGACTTGCGTTGCCTTTAAGTTATACATTTTATCAGTTCATATAGGGCTGGGCGTTATGACGGTATATATCATTACCGTGGAAGAAAGTGTCTATCATTAGAGATTTTGCTCTATTGTGTATTCCGTGGTATGCATGTGTATCTGCGTAACATAGTACTACTTAAAAGTTATATACACCCTTGAGTGAAACATTGAAAGAAACATTCATGAATGAGAAAATAAAGAGAGGGACGCACTTGACGAGATAAGTGCAATAAGCATTGAAAAAGAACTCAATGTGGTGCTCTCGCTGACTGACACAAACACACAAAGCACACACTCAGAAAGCCCCTCTCTCAGACAGCATTTGATCGCGAATTTGGGACATGTGAGATGTTTAATAAACTTAAGTGCAATAAGCAGTGAAAAAGAAGTCAATCTGCTGCTTGCGTTGACTGACACAAAGCCGAAGCATGCGCACTGAAAGCCCCTCTATCAGACAGCATGCAATCGCAAAAAACAGATCTCTGTCATGTTTTATTGTGCTTGAATGGTCAAATACGCGCACAATTATGTCAAAATGGCCATCGTGTGGAGTATTTTTGTAAACACAGGTGGTTATGTGTTAAATTAATATAAACAGTTGGGTGAAAACGTCTCAGGTTACGTATGTAACCATGGTTCCTCGAGGGAACGAGACGCTGCGTTGTAGGACGCTTCAGGAACACCCTTCAGCGTGACCGGCTCTGAACCTCGTGTGTAATCAGACCAATAGATGGGCGAGACGTCACGGGCGGGTGACGTAATGACCAGGCAGCTATAAAAGCACGTGCGGTGAGACCAGCGTCAGCTTCTAGGAGTGAAGCAAGCGCTGGCAGAGATGCCGAAAGTATGGCCCCGAGACGCAGCGTCTCGTTCCCTCGAGGAACCATGGTTACATACGTAACCTGAGACGTTCCTCTTCAGGAACTTGAGCTGCGTCGGAGGACGCTTCGGGAACGAGAATGCCCACGCCGCCAGACTTTCAAATCTCCGCCTAGTGTGGAAGCCTGCACAGCTAGGGCGAGAGAACAGAAGAGCC
>NW_015630532.1:2052999-2063261 GCF_001515625.1 Sinocyclocheilus rhinocerous | reverse complement strand
CACGTAGACCTTCAGGGTGGAGTGGGTCAACCCTGCGGAGAAACGGGCCTGCAAGAACCATCAGGGGCCACACCAACAACTTCCACAGCTCCGGGCGGGGGTGGATGATCGTACCCACCGCCTGTGAGAGGAGATCTCTCCTGACGGGAATCTCCCACGGAGCGCCGCCAAGGAGAGAAATCAGGTCCGAGACCATACTCGGCCCGGCCAGAACGGGGCTACTAGCAGAAGACGGACCCCATCCCGGCGACCGGTGAGGGATGTGTCCGTCGCTAGCGTTACGCGGCGACAAGGAGCTCCCAGCACCGGGCCCTGAGACAAGAACCAAGGTTTCCTCCACATGTCCAAGGCCTTGATCATGCGAAGCGGGTTTCCCCTCGGGGAGAACCCCTTGTTCTTGTGCCACCACTGTAGGGGTCTCATGTACAGCAGGCCAAGAGTTATCACGTTGGACGCAGCTGCCATCATACCCAGCAGTCTGGAACTGCTTGACAGTGAGTGACCGGCCTTCTCTGACTCTCGCGACTGCGGTGAGGAACGACTCGATCCGAGCAGGAGACATATGTGCCTGCATCGTGGTCGAATCCCACACCATGCCCAGATAAGTGGTTCTCTGTACTGGAGAAAGCACACTTTTCTTGGCATTAAGTCTTAACCCCAGCTCTTTCGTGTGAGCGAGAACGACATCTCAATGTCGAACCGCCATGTGCTCTGATTGGGCTAATATCAACCAATCGTCGATGTGGTTGAGTCGTGAAAGTGTGGGGTGAGAGTGCAAGGCCAAAGGAAGAACCGGTGTTGGTAGGTTGGTAGTCAGGAACTTCCTATGATGAGGAAGGATGCTCTCATCCTTCCTCGGAACGGTGAAGTACCGGCTGTAGGACCCGGACTCTGCTGCGCGAGGAGGGACCACCTCGATGGCCTCCATCCTCAGAGAGTGTCTACTTCTGTTCCATTACCAGAGCCTGCTCGGGGCCCAACAGGGTGGGAAAGGCCCCGTTGAATTGAGGCGGAGGAGAACCGAACTGGATTCTGTGGCCTCTCACTACAGTGTGCAGGACCCACTGAGACACGTTTGGCAGTAGTTTCCACGCTGCCAAATAGTCTACTAAGGGAATCAGTCTCTAGAGACTGATCTCTGGTGTAATGGGGCGCTGCATGAGACAGAAAAGTAATATAGCCAAATAGGGCTGCACGATAAATCGCATGCGATATTTAACGCGCATCTTGTTAGTAAAGCCGGTTCTGTAATCAGCGGTAAATCTCCATCACCTGCGGGCTTTCACATGAAACAGCATTTTTACTACACAGAGCCGTTGTTCACTGACGAGCTGCGCAAAAATCAGGCCAAATTGAACCGGGTTTTTGCGCAGCTCTCATGCATGAAAAAAAAATACCGTCATGTACCGTGAAACCGGTATAATTTTGAAAAATACCGTGATATAAATTTTTGGTCATACCGCCCAGCACTACGTCTCGCCCATCTATTGGTCTGATTACACACGAGGTTCAGAGCCGGTCACGCTGAAGAGCGTTCCCGAAGCGTCCTCCGACGCAGCTCGAGTTCCTGAAGAGGAACTGGATGTGTATTAGTATATTGGATCCGTGCAGCTGGTTTTAAAGGGACAGAAGTCTAATTTACCTGCTGCTATCTGTCATTAATAATGTTAACCACTCACTGCACTTGACTGAATCACTTTTGGATCTTTAATAAGAATCAGTTCATGTTTGATGGTTACAGTTAAGACTATGCAGTGTTGTATTTATACACTCTTCAATTTCTGTAATATTTTTTACTTTATTTTTTATTTTTAGCCTACTGTAGCTAAAAAAACTTAAAAGTTTATTTCATATTTATTTGTTCTATTGTGTTTGTAATTTTTTTTTTCTTATTTTAAATAACAAAAATTAAAAAAAATTAAAAATCATATCGCCCACCCCTTAGTTCATGCATTCTATGCTCTACCATTTAAGTTACAGGAATGCATTTCATTTAATAAAATATAAACATTATTTCTAGCCATCTTCCATTATAAATGCGTTACATTTACATATACACATACAGTTTTAACAAACTGAGAAATGAGTCAAAATATTATATATGGTACAGTAAATCAGTAGATTTTAATCTGGAATATTCCTACAATGAATCCTTCCACAAAAACATTAGATTTATTGTTTTGAGCAACATGGCTTAGTATCAGATAACATCATTGTGAAAAACAAGATGGCTGACCTTAGTGACCCTCAAACCTCACGGTGGGTGATTTTCAGTGCTGATCAGAGATGTTTGTTTACCGTTAAAGTTTTGCTCGCAATGTGCTTGTCTGTGGAGCAACCCTGTTGTCTGTATACCCTCATGAGTGTACGGCTGTGTGTGTACGGCTTTTGTTGTTGTACAGCAGCCTGAGGCTGTATCTGATGTGGACTGAAGAGTGAAGAGTAGCATACAGCACAGTGAGAACGGAGGGGGTGAGAGAGGTACACATCACGGGAAATGTTGTACTCATTGTATACAGGTGTTTTATATCTGGATGTGTTTGTGTGAGAGTCGTAGCAGTCCTTTCACACATGCTCTGTGTGTGTATGTGTGAGAGAGAAGAAAGTATGTGTATTCCCCTTATTTAAACAACTGGTTGCCCAGCCTCCTGGGTCTGAGTGCTCTCCATGTGTATACCTCTATTTTCCCCCTTTACACTCTCTCTCATACACAGACACACACACACAGGCATATGTTGTGTAAACACTGCATCGGTGAACAGACCTCTCGCTGTGTCCAGTAAGCACAGAGATCATGTCAGCACGAGTCCATGTTTCGGGGCCAGAGGCCACAGTGTGTGTGTGTGTGTGTGTGTGTGTGTGTGTGTTACTGTTTTTGTGTGACCTTGAGTCTCCTCCCCACCCCCTCAGGCTCGGGTTTACCCACACACACACACACAATCATACTCATGCATGCACACACACGCACCGGCTGGCCCTCACCATAGCAACCACAGAGCAACACAGGGAAACAACTTGCCAGCAGCAGGTTGGAAGGAGAGAGAGAGAGATAGAGAGATGGAGAAAGAAGAAGGAGTGGAGAAAGAGATTTAAGAGAATAGGGGAAGGAGACGTGAAACTTGAAGGGGAAATTCAAGGTTTAGAGGGTGTGTGTAGGGAGTCAAAGCATGATGAAACGTGCATCAAGTACGGCAGCACAAAACGTGCCGCTTCACACCAAAACATGCACTGCACATGCTTTGTTGTACATTAGGCTGTGCCTTCCTGCTGTTTTTAGACCATCTGATTCTGTGTTTCTTTTAGCCCACACTGCAATCAGAAACAGTCGGAATGAGACGTCTTTATTTAGTCCTCAATATGAAAGGCAACCCAGGGAGGCTATTTTTGCCCCGCTAGCTTTATTCCAGCTATGGGACATGTGACTGTTCTTAATGTCAGCAGTTTAATATAACCAGTGTCAGGGAAGGGAGGTTACAGGAGTGCAGGGATAGTCGTCTGGTGAAATTTCACACAAATGCACACTGTGGATTTCTTGAGCCCTGCAGATGTGATGAGAAGAGGTTTTCTGTAGCTGCTTGTGTTTGGAGAGATGCCACATCACTCATTCAAGAGTCTTGGTTTTTAAGCTTGTTTGTTTTCTGCTGTCCATCCTCAGCAAACCTCTCCTAGCTTTTCTTCAGGATTAAAAGAAGAAAATAAGCGGGAATAGAGCAGGGATATAGTCACTTCACAAAACACTAATGACGTCCCTTTCCTTGAAAAATGAATCACTAAATCCACAAATCTCTTTGACTAATTGCCATTTTGAAAGTGGCAGGGGGAAAACGGCTTTAACACATGTACAGTAGCGTTCAAAAGTTTGGTCTCAGTAATTTTTGAAAGGAATTAGTACTTTTGTTCAGCAAGGATGCGTTACATTGATCAAAAGTGACTGCAAAAAAAAATGGCTGCTGAAAATGAGAAATAAATGACATTTTTAAATATTAAAAAAAAATGTTCTGAATGACAGTTACAGAACAAGAGAGAGAGAGAGAGACAGAGAAAGAAAGAGTGCAGTGGTCGTGCTGAGCCACAGGCCTTCAGAAACTCCTCGAGGATGTGGCGCCTTGGTGCTGCTCTAAATGTCTTGAAACTTTGCTGAGGCTGCAGCATGTTCATGGAATTTCCAAAAGTCATAAATGTCCATGGCCTGATGTATCATCTTGTAAAGTGATTTTACATTATAGTGCATCATACTGACCGTTAGGGGTTTTGGATACTTCATTTTACAGCATTCCAGATTGAGTTGAATGTATCTGGTGACCTTAAAGTGAACATGAAATCAGAATTAACACTGTTTACTTTAATAATACATGTTCCTGGTTCTATTGTGCATGATTCATCAGTGCATTTTATTCTAAACAGAAATGTCTGTCTTCATAATCTTTCATCAAAATGTAATTACTGGCTCCATTATGCTATGAAACGTCTACTCTTCAGGATCCAGTCAGTTCCCAGTAGAATATTGAATGTTTTGTTTTACTCTGTCAGAAATATATCATAATTTGGAAGGAAAATGGATTGTGAGTGTGGTTTCATGTTGATTTAAATCATATCATAACATCATTAAAACGGTAGAGGAAAATTCACCTTTTGACGTTGGCCAGAGTTTGCAAATTAGACTGATTGGGATGAATAAGCACAATTTAGATGTATGTTGCACACTGTGCAAAACTAGAGAGCAGCCATTCAAAAGTCTTTTTTTTCTTTAATTAATATTTTATTCAGCAAGGATGCATTAAATTGATGAAAAGTGACAAAACTATAATAATATAAGCAGCACAACCGTTTTCAATCTTAATAATAATCTTGCTAATAAAGATTTTTCAAAAACATTACAAAATGTTACCGACCCCAGGCTTTTAATGGTAGTGCAAGTTGAGCTAGTTTTTGTGTGAACCTGGCAACCCATTTCACACACACACACACACACAAGAACTGATGTCCTGATGTCCAGTAAGGTTCGCAGCTGTTACCAGGGGTGGTGGACCCTTACCACTGAAATAAATCTTACATGTAAATGGTGTTGGCAGGGTCATGGTTCATTTAAGTTGAGCCCTTCACCCTTTTTAGGTCTTGAAGCATAAACATGACCTCCGCTACTGAATCCCCCGCCGTCTCAATGCACTGACCCAGAGCGAGCCCATAAAAATATAGAGCGCAGTATATTCAGTCCTGTAAAAAAAGGATGAGGCAAAGCTTTCATGAAGACTGACCCATAATGCTCCATTTAGCATTTTTTCTAAAGCCGTCTAATTTAGTTCAGCAATATGGCAACCATGGTAACACATTACAATATGTTCAGCTGATTACCATTAGTAAATGCATCATGAACTAACAATGAACAACAAATTGTTTTACAGAATTTTAAAATCTAGGTTAATGTTTTTTTATATATATATAAAATAAAAGATGAAAAACTACCATTCAGTGTTAATTTGTTAGTTCAGAATACATTAGTTAACATTAAATAATACAATTTGTTAAAAATGTATTATTATATGCAGAAATTCAATCAATCAATGATAAAAGTTTTTTTTAATTGTTATTTTATGTTAGCTATTAACCTGTACATATAGAAACTTATTGTAAAATGTTACCATTCATATTTTGAAACTAAGCATACCCTTTTGGTTTAATAATTTTCTCAGTGACGCATGTCTCCAAGTCTAATAAAACCATGCTGTCCTGGGAACTACATGAACCAAATCCCACCACCATCCAAGTCTTCCGTTGTTCCCTGATTCTCTTTTCCCCACCGTCTATTTCTTTTTCCCCTTTCCACAAATATCTGGCTCTATTCTCAAGACCCGTCAATTTATATGTGAAGCATGTTTTTCTCATTATTGTGTTGCTGTGGTTGGCTTGGTCCTTCCGTTACCTGTGAGTTGGTCATCTCTCTCTATTTTTTTTTTTGCTCTCATTCCCAGTTTCTCTCTCTTTTGCTGCATTGGGTCAGTGTTTGCCAAGCATAACATTTCAACAGTAGAGAGATTGTTAGGAGCCTGTGTGCTCAGCCTAAGTAACACCCTCCCACACACGCATGTCAGCGGAAAAGCTCCCCTCCGTTTCTGAACTCCTCACCTGTCTGGGAAGCATATTGGCAGGTCAAACGTGTGTACATACTGCTGGATGGGGCATTGCATCGCCACACTGGCTCCCTGTGTCTGACTGAGGTTTGCGTCGGACACCCTTGTGTGCAGCACCAGGAAGGAAAACGTTTTTCTGAAAGCTTTTTGTTCTGGAAAAGACTTCAGCGACTTCACAGAATGATGTGTTACATCTAATTATTCACATTTTAATGGGTTTTTCACTTCCCTGTTTCCATTTTCAGAAGATGAAAGTCTTGTTTATACTATTTTAGCAGCAGAAGTAGAATGTCTTTCATGGTTTTGTTTTTCTTTTCTCACCTTTCTACCCGCTCATTTATTTTTTCCTTCAATTCGGTTTCTGTGTTTTTTCCCTTACTCGTGGCTCGAAAACGTGTCTTTATGTTTCTGTCTGGATTTTAATTACTTGCTGGAGTGTGTTTTGAAGTCGTCTTGGAAAAAGTGGGCTAACGTCTGATATTAATGTGCATGGATGAGGATTTGGGAAGTAATTGCGCATATGCAGGGTTCTTCAAATGGAAACGCATTGGGAGAAATAATTGTCATGCAAATTGCCGTTTGATGTGGTGGATGTCCAGTGCTTCCAGATCAATATAGCCTGTCAAAAATATCTGGTTTGGCTATTGAGTGCTGCAGGGATGACTATTTTGTAGGCCAACCTGGAAGTTACCATCACCCTGTTTCCTTAAAAAAAAAAAAAAAGCACATAGGATTTTCCTACTGTCTTTTGGATTATTGCAGAAATTAAGTTCCAGTCCAGTCATCTTCCCGTTAAAATGTATGTTTTGCTTCATATCATTGTTTTTCATAGCAGTTCATGTGTCCATTAAAAAGGACCTTAATCAAGGACCATTAAAAATCCTGCTTGACCACAATTAACTTCTTTATTTTCATGGAAATAAAAAATGATATTGACTCACCTCTTCACTTTTTTTAACAGCTTGTTGGCTACAATGAGAAGCCAGTGAACCTGCAGATGTTCATCGGGACAGCGGATGACCGTTATTTGAGGCCGCACGCGTTCTACCAGGTTCACCGCATAACAGGAAAAACTGTCGCTACGGCAAGCCAGGAAATTATCATCACCAGCACGAAGGTTCTCGAGATTCCTCTCCTTCCTGAAAACAATATGTCTGCCAGGTACCTGCCAACAGCTCTTCACTTCAACATCAGTCTAGATTCTCTCTCTCACACACACACACACACACGCATAAATACACATTTGTTTTTCTGTTATGGTGAGGACTTTCCATTTGACTTTTGTTTTTAATAATATTGAATATCCCCTAACCTACCCATCCTTAAACCTAACCCTCACAGAAACATTTTTGCATTTTAAAATATGAATTATTTAGTTCAGGATGATAAAGTTATTGTCCTTGTGGGGACTGTCAACTGCTCAACACAGTGTAGATGGTTTTAGGTAAAGGAATTTGGTCATCACATTGTAGCGAAATATGCAGAAACTCTAGAAGCCATATTTCCAAAGAGCTACGGTTTCTTTCTAAGATAATGATATTTACTATGGCCGCTAAACCGAACCATAACTGAAAACACTATTGGATTTGGATTAAATATGAGTCTTTTAAATCATCACATGTCATCACAAGTTGATTTTCTATGTGAGAGAAGACATTTTCAAAAATTTGTCGTTCATTTGATTATATTATATAATATTATATCTAATTTTCAGTCTTCACTGTCACATGATCCTTCAAAAACATTTTAATATGCTGATTTGGTGCTCAAGAAACATTTCTTATTATTATCAATGTTGAAAACTGTTATGCTGCTTAATATTTTTGCAGAAACTGTGATATATACTTTTTGTAGTATTCTTTCATGAATACCCTATAGTGAAAAATAAGTATACTGAAATTTATTTGAAATACATTTATTTACTGTTAATTTACTAAAAATACATTTACGTAGTTATGCGCTTAATAAAAATACCCTGCAATTGTGCTTTTAGTATACTAAAATGGTATACTGAAAGTCTGCTAAATTGGAACAACTAATTTTATGCTTAATGCACTTTAATTGTGCGGAAGTAGTGCTGAAGTCCAACTAAAGATATACTGAAGTATATTTGATTGTGCTAAAGTGGAACAATTGCGAGTATACTTAAGGTGCACTTTAAATGTCTTGCATTTAAAGACTGATATTATTGAAAGATCATACAGTCATTAGTGACATTAAAACATATTTTAGGCTTAATATTAAGAAATGAGAATTGTGCACAAATAGTACTCCAAATTAAGTTTAATTATAATTTTTATATCAGTAAGTCGAGCGATGTGTCAGTAAATATGTAAACAGATTTGAACTATACTTAGTATGAAATAAATGTATTTTAAATAAATTACTTTTTTGTAAAAGAACAGCATTTATTTGAAATAAAAAATTCTATGACATAAATGTAATTCTATGACATTAAATGTACAGTATTTATAGAATAAGAATGTTTCTGATTGAAAACAATAATATCTGCCATTTTTTATAAGCACAGCTTAAACTTTGAATTCTGTTCAATTAAAATATTCCTTTTTGTTATCAGTTATTTATTAACTCCATAAAGAAAAGAGTATAAAAAGAGTGTAAAGGACTTGGAGTGAATAGAAATCATTTAAAAAGCTTTGCTTGATAGGTAGGATGATGGAACTGTTATGGATACTCCTTTCTCAAGTGTTTCTCCTGCTGTGTTTGTCAGTATTGATTGTGCTGGAATCCTGAAGTTGAGGAACTCTGACATTGAGCTGAGGAAAGGAGAGACTGATATTGGACGGAAAAACACTCGGGTCCGTGTGGTGTTCCGGGTTCACATCCCACAACCCAATGGAAAAGTGGTCTCACTGCAGGCTGCTTCAATTCCAGTGGAGTGCTGTAGGTTTTATACACACACATAGAAGAAAAATATATTTGAGGGTGAAAAAAAAGAATTATATTATATTACTGTCTAATGTAAATGACTTTCTTATCTGTTTTTGTGGTGAAATAGCCCAGCGCTCAGCACAGGAGTTACCTCAGGTCGAGAAGGCCAGCATTAGCAGCTGCCCAGTGAGTGGAGGAGAGGAAATGGTCATCACTGGCTCCAACTTCTTCCCTGAGTCAAAGGTCATTTTTCTGGAGAAAGGTCCTGGTAAGAATCAATGGGGTTCAAGTGCTATTTTAGATTGGAGTTTCTTTTCTCCATGATCTGGCTCTCTGGAACACTTGTTCAAGCATTTTTGTTTAATATTTTTTCTTTTTTTTTTTAAAGAAAATGTAAGTTTCATACTGTATCTCTTGGGCCTATTCTTCCCACATATTTTTCTCACTTTATACATAATTTAAAATCAAATCAATATTTCATATCCATTTATTAATTTATCAAGTAGCTATGCACTAAGCTACAGTCAGCAGGTCATTATATCAAAATTAACCCCTTTTAGGGTGATATTAGATCCCTCCACTTAGTATTGTTACTTGCATTTGGCTAGTACTAATTCCTTTTAGCAGGTTGCTGCAAGCTCTGCAAGCACAGCTGAGTATGCACTACAAATGTCTTCATCATTCACTGTGAGCAAATATTGCCTCCTCACCTGTCTTACCCTCAAGGGTCACAGTTATACCTGCACTAATCTCTGTCTTAGTGAAGCTAAACCAGCCTTATTCTTAAAAACAGCAAGATCAGGTGGTTTTTAGCTAAAGTCTGTGTGGCTTTGGGAAACTGGAGCGACGGGTAAAATGTGAGGGAGTGTCGATTTCTCACTTCTCATTTGAGAGCGGAATTTGATTGTTGCTCGTCTAACCAGAGTGATTTATCTTCGCTTTATCAGCATCTTGACCTCCCACGATTTCCCTTCTCTGGGGACACTGTGTGTGTGTGTGAGTGTGTGTGCACGCATATGTGTGAGTGCAGTTCAGCATGAACACACCTGCACACCTACACACACAAACACCACTGCACTCAAGCAAGCGCTCACTCCATAAATGCATATAGATATATATACAAATGCACTCTGCACACACCTACATCCAAACTGCGCTCACCCCATAAACACATGCAAGTGCATTGTGCACACAAATACACACCCTCATTCCTTATGAAGAAACAAGTTTATAAGCATAAGG
>NW_015630532.1:2045834-2052857 GCF_001515625.1 Sinocyclocheilus rhinocerous | reverse complement strand
AAAGAACTTATGCTCTCTCTCTCTCTGTCCACACACACTAGATTTATGGTTGGCCGTATTGTGGCATGTCACTGTTGTTCTAGAGCTCACCTGTAGACCTTAGCATCTGCTGTAATGATGACTCAGAGGTCAGCAGGGTTGCTCTGGCTGCAGGCACACTGCTGATCACTCGCTGGATCCAAGACACAAAGCAAATAATAGCTTCCTGTGTGTGCAAGACAAACTTTGCATTTCCTTATCTAAAAAAAAAAGAAAAGAAATAAAATGATTGGTTTCACTAAAGCCTGTGTGTTTAATGCTTTTTAAACATAATTTTGCATTTTCATAGGTGCTTAATAAGGCACATTAGAATGCATTTTTTGTTTCATAAAGCATTTTTTTGTACAACCAAAGCTGTACATTAAAATGCTTGCCTATATATTGTTGCACATTTAAGGAGTGTGATTTGTTATATATTGTGTTATAATGCCATCTGTACATGAGTAATGTAATACAGAATTTACCAATTTAATCTTTTTGTAAGGCCACAGTCAGATACTAATTTAATTAAGTAGTAAATTAGTAGCTGACTGTGGCCTTACAAAAAGATAAAATGTACTTTATTTCAATTAAGTTAGATTTTTGGGCCTTTGTAGTAAAACATCCAAAAATCAAACTTAATTGAGTGCCTTGGGACAAAAAGTAAATGCTGCATTATATCCATTTTTTTTCCAAGAAAAAAAAATCCTTTAAAAGTATAACCATGAAAATCTAAATATTTCCATATTTCACACAGTGCATTTTGGTGGCTTGTTTCTGCTGTGTTAGGTGTTAGGACAGTGGATGCTTTTTTTCCCCTCATTGGCTACATGCTGATAAAAAAAACTCACAAATCATACAAATATGCTTTCTCTTTAGTCAATTAAATATTTGACTAAATTTGACATGATTGTATTTCTACATAGGGCAAGAAATCTAAAATGTGGTTTTATCTAGTGTTGTTTATTTATTATTGTTCTTAACTTTAACACATACAACGTATATTATAAGGTTTCATACCAAATACCTTTAACACATTTAACATACAGGCTTAAATGAAAGTTTGACCACAAATTATTCTCTGAAACTGCAGAAATGCACCCTAAGAAATGCATTTGGTGCCATATGAACCTGAGACCAGCCTACTTATTCAGAACTTCCTTGAGATTAGTTGACTAATCATTCAAGCAACCCACTTGGTAGTCAATTTTACATATATTTAATTTTGAATGTCGCTAGTTACATCTACCTGGCAGATGACTGAAGCTCATTTGTTGCAGGTAGCTCTTTCTCTCCCGTTCTGCCATGTGGTTGTCAGTCTGAAGCCTCAGCTTTCAGTCACTCTGCTTTCAAGAGGCTTTATTAGACTGACTTTTTGGGGTTAGACTGTGTCATGATCCCCAACAGTGCTCTGTCTGTATGGATTTTTGTTGATCCTTTGAGTCTCACTGTGAGCTGAAATAGACCTTTTACACAATGAGCAGAGCCCTCAGAGACAGTCTGTCATCTCCAGCAGACAGTCTTCCTTTTTTATTTATTATTTCTCTCTCACTCTCTCTCTCTCTCTTACTCTTCATAACGTCAGGCATGGTAGAAAATCAGTCTTTCCTTGACTCTTTCCAGTATCACTTGTGTGCGCTTGTTTAAATTCTTTGATAAGCAACTCTTCTCATTCTTTCTCTCTCTTTCTTTTTCTATCTTGCTCATTTTTTCCATCGCTCGTTCGTAAGTAATGAAACACAAGTTAGGACCAGCCTCAGATGAAGGCAATGAATGAACGGCATTCTGGGAATACGAGTCTTGGCCTGCCTTGAGTGTGTGTCTGTGTGTGTGTTTCTAGTTTGAGACAATGACACTCTGACTCACTCGACTGAAGTTTACACATGAACACACAGGGCTGTTCTACGCCAACAAACTGACTCGGAGAAACACCCTTTGGAACTTACCTCTCCTCCAATTGACTCCCTGTAAAGTGGCAACCCCTCAAGGCAACCTTTATGGTGATGACCCATGTTTTTGTTGCACTGTATAAAAATGGAAAGTCCTGAGATGCTAGAACAAGTTGGGTGGAAATTTGGCTCTTATGTCTGGCTTTGAGCAGCTCTGGGGGAAAATGTATATCTTTTCAAGCAGCAGCTTATCAGAGAGTGTCTATGTGATTTGTGAGAACGTGTTCTGCAGATGTGTTTTATTGACATTTAATATGTTGTTAAAGGTGCACTCTGTAATATGACGCTGGTCTTGTACTTTATACTGACCTAGCCACCTCACATAAACTTGGTTAGTGATGTCAAATACTGATGCTCTATTTGCAGTAAGCCATTAAATATGTATTCAGCAAGTGAAAATGTTCAATGACTGGGTTACTGAGAAAAAATGAGTAGCATTGAGCTGCTCATGTGTTCTTAACACGTCAGCCTCAATAAGGTGACCAGCTCAATGTTTTTAGGCTACAGATTCTATAAAAAATATAGTTAAATGATGTACACTCACATGACTAAGTACCCGTTAAGGACATTTAATTTATGTGCAAACCTTTTTAATGAGGAAGGTAATGACTGCACCTCTAAAATAATTGAGAATAGAAAGATTTTTTTTTTTTTTTTTTTTTACTTTATTTTTTTTTCATGATAACATACCACGTGTAGATGCAGTATTATAATATTTTGATACTGTATTTCAAAAAATGTGACATTGCTCCAATAGTAACCCATGCTAAGCTCATTCAGAGTTTCTTCAAATTAAAAAAGATCTCTGGCTAAAGTCTGGAATGCATCAAATTATATCCACAATTCACTCCAAAATATAGAGAGAAGGCAAGTCTTTTTGTTGACTAGCACAGAGCCGTCCATCTGAGAGGGTTTAGTCTCTAAGGGCCACTCTAGCGGTAGGGGACAAACCAGGATGTTTGAGAGGAAGAGGACTGATCATTTTTGTCTAATTTTGACAGATTGTATCTAATCTAATTGAGTGATTATTGTATCTACAGTAATTAGATGGTTGTGTCTAAATGAGTAGCCCATGTGGTGGTCCTGAGACTTTGTAACTCATTTTTGACTTGCTGAGTGGATAGATATATAGTTAAGTAGACAAAAGATTCAGGTTTTTAATCACCTGGATAAACATAGATCTGGATAGCAAAGGCTGTACTGCCCTCATATTCAGAAACTTAACAGGATTGTTTGCTGTGAAATCTTTGCTCATTTCTATTATGTAACTTTTATATTGTTTGTAATATTTCAGCATTCACTTGATTTTTCATGTATATTTGTTATTATAAATGATGTTAATTTGAGCATAAAATTTTTTAAAATAGAGAGTATCAAATATGAGACATGAAGCTTTTGTGGAATGTTTATTTAAGTCATCATTGTATTGTATCACGTTGTTTTTCCCCTTACAAACAGAAACTGCATAGATTTGATCATAAAACTAAGCTTTTAAATTTCAAGACAAAAATTTAGCTTATACTGATAAAAAACTATCAGAACTTTTATTTTACTTTTTGATCATATAAATATCAGCAATTGCAGAAAATTGAATATATTTGCTGACTTTGGTCCTCTGGATTAACTGCGTTAAGCTAACTGAGACTTGTTATAGCACTTGTATATCATTGCCCTTTTGTTGATTTTGATTGCTTCCATTGTCCTCATTTGTAAGTCGCTTTGGATGAAAGCGTCCGCTAAATGTCTAAAATGTAAATGTAAATTTATATGTAATTTTTAATATATTTATATCTATATATTTTGTCTAGTTTCAATGATCTCGTCCACTGTTATTTCATATGTCAAGCTTTACAGGGTTAACACCCTTTCCCCCCTAGAGTCTACAGAAGATGAATTCATTTGTTTTGGTTACAGTGAGAGAATATAAATGGAAGATATGAAATGTTAAGTACAATTAAGTGTTTACTATGAAAAAAAATCAGGCCCGGGAAAGCTAACAATTTTTTTTTGTTTTTATAATTAATGATTCAGGAAATTGTAAATGAAGAGTTACATTAACCATCTGTTTCAGTTGATGCTAGTTTACACTTGCCAGCTGGACATTTAATTCCGCATAATGACACATAAAAGCTTTGTAGGATTTTGCTAGAAGTTTATTTTTCTTGAGTTTGTTTATCATAGTAGTAATAACAGAACAGCGGTGTTTCTGGGCTGAAGAATTAGAACAGCGTGTGCTTGTCACCGGGCTTTGGAGTCTGTTTCCTGTTTGAACCTGCCCTCATGTGGGGCCCTCTCCGGTGTCCGACGAATGTCAACATGTGCTGCTGCTGTACTACTACTGCTGAAGTTACAGGTGTCCAAGGTCATTCTCATATTAGCAAAATGCCTTTTGACACAGAAGGGAGCTGAGACGCTACACAGTAACCTCGTGTAAACAGCGGTCTCTGGAGTGTAATGCACCAGGTGATTATGAAACTGCTCACAGCGGTATCTTTACTTTGATAACAGTCCTCAAAAACTGCCCTCTACACTACCCCTTTGAAAGGTTTTTCGTAACATATATGCACATATATATATATATCCACTCATAAACATTACACATGCAAAATGACACATTTTAGACATTCTTGGGATTATACTGCTGTTTGACTAATGTTAGACTCATGTCAGGCACAAACTTCAAAGCTGGAAATGTGGTTAAGAGCGTAAATCAGACCTGTGTCATGCTCTTTGTGCAGTTTATGTAATTTATGTGACTATTTTCCCTTTTAGGATCAGTCTTAACCAGTTGGCTCTGGTCACTTGGCTTTGATTTTCTGTCTGCAAGACGTCTGCGCAGTTGATTAGCTTCACGGCAAAGGAAAAACTTGAAATGACAGCATGTTTCCAAAAGATCCTGCACCTCTCCACGGGCAGCACGTGGAAGCATTGTGCTATGAATAAAGTTATTCCACGCATCTTGCCATGATTCAACAATAAATAATGTTCTTCCACAGATCTCTCTGAAACTCTAATGGCTTTATAAATGACATTATTACCTGTTAGGGGCCCAAGCGAATTCTGTGTTCCTGTCAGCAAGGACAAACAGAGTGAGACTGATCTGATTTTCATTAAAAAGTCAGTCTCTCAAGTAGCCTGCTGTTAAGAAGTCACTCCGCTAATACAGCTCCAGCGTTTCTAGCCCTCTTTCTTGGGAGAATTTAATATGTCATTTGTTTTTCCAGAGTCAGGTCAGTGTTGTACGCAGTCCCTGCGTAGAGCTGACATTTTGATCTATTCGAGCAGTTGAACCTCTTTCACTATGTGGAAAAAGACTTATCGTTTGCAAGCAAACTCGATTTATCATTTTATTATTCTCAAGGCAAGGCACAATTTATCAAGCTTCTCTCTGGATTTGGTGCTGGAGCACCTGTAGAAACATACAGCTGTAGAGCTCCCCTCTGAACCTGATGAAACTTAATGCTGATTGGCTATTTGTAACCTTAATCTCTAAAGCTTCAGTGGAGGGCTGGAAGACATGATGATGATGATAATGGTGGTGGAGGTGGTAATGAGGAGATATCAGGTCAGGTTACCTAATTTTGAGGAGGCAAATATTGGCACACAGAGTTCAGTTCAGATCATTGTGTATGCTATCAGAACCAGAATGAGCTTTATTGCCAGGTATGTTTACACATACGAGCAGACTCAACGCGCTGTCCGGAATGGCGTCTTTCATCCAGGTTTCCGTGAAACACAGAGCAGCAGAGTTTGAAAAATCCTTATTTGTCCGGGAGAGCAGAAGAAGTTCGTCCGTTTTGTTGGGTAGAGAGCGGAGATTTGCCAGATGGATGCTTGGCAACGGCGTTCTGAATCCGCGCTGCCTTAGCTTCACGAGCGCGCCGGCTCGCTTCCCCCGTCTGCGCGTCCTGAAGCGGTTGATCAGCGCCGCAGCTCCCCCGACTTGTCTGTCCAGCAGAACATCAGAATAATCGAAAACCGGTAAAATATCGGGTGGTGTGTACTTCCGAATGTCCAGCAATTCGTCTCTGGTGAAACTGATTGGAGGGATATAACTAAAGACAGGACAAACTAACAAAAACATAAAAACAACTGCGGAGCACGCCACGGATGCAGCCATCAGCATCGGCGCCATCGCGAACTGCAAACCTGCTTGATCAATTTCTATCTGTCCTAATATGTTGTTCTCACGTATGCAGCTAACTTTTTTTTTCTTTCTTCAGATGGACGACCGCAGTGGGAGGTGGAGGCGAAGATCATCAGAGAGAAGAGTCAAGGAGTGAGTGAATACTTTCCTTTTTAAATGTCTAAGAAAATATTTGCCAACAAAAGCACAGACGATACACAAGACGTAAATATGTCTACAGACCCTTTTCAGGCTTTATTTTCTTTCTTGAACTAAAAGCTGAAACGAGTGTTTGACAGGTTTGAGCACATTGTAGTATGTTTTGACTAGATTTGCACTTTGTATTCGTCAGTGGGACAACTTTGATAGGTTTGTCTCAGACATCAATGATGTGTTGTTTAGTAAAGTTATGTCTCTTGTCCCCATCTTTAGTCTAGCATCGTGGTGGAGGTGCCTCCTTATCACAGTAAGACGGTCACTTCAGTGGTGCAGGTGCAGTTCTATGTGTGCAATGGCAAACGGAAAAGGAGCCAGTCACAGCGCTTTACCTATATTCCTGGTACGTATTTGACAGCACATTGCAATCAATTGCACATCACGGCACTTATTTCCTAAATGAAATTAGAGCTCCGTAACTGTTGTTGCTCTTGATTAAGGAGTGTCATACTTTTATGACATCATATAAATTTATATGCACTACTGTTCAAAATTTTGGGGTCTGTAAGATTTTTTTTATTCCTGTAATGGTAATTACTCCAGTCTTTAGTGTCACATGATTCTTCAGAGATCATTTTAATATGCTGATTTGGTGCTTAAGAGAGATTTCTTATTATCATCAGTGTTGAAAACAGTTGTGCAGAATTTTTTTGCAGAAACAGTTTTTCCCCCCCCAGTATTACCCCAAGATACAATTATATATTTTTTTCAATT
>NW_015630532.1:2006585-2042855 GCF_001515625.1 Sinocyclocheilus rhinocerous | reverse complement strand
CTTTTATATTTATTCAGAGGGGGTGTACTCATTTATGCTGTGCACTGTGTATATATATATATATATATATATATATATATAATATTAAATTATTTTTTTTATAATTATTTAATATTAAATAATACTCTGTTAAAAATGAGCTCAGTATAAAATGTTTTTGTAAGTGATTGCATTTTACAGTAAAAATAAGCATCTGTAATCAATAATCTGGTCTTTATTAATAATTTAATATAAAATGCGCAAAAAATATATACATTAAATAATTTTGCATTTTGGAATTTGTGGTGACTGCAACTTAATGTCCACCTTACATCAAGAATTGTGTCTGAATCTGGCCTCACAGCAATCATGTGACTCAATTTCATGCAAAATAGTTTTCTTGCTAACTTGACATAACAGTAACAAGAATGGCACACATGTGGGTTTTCACAGCAGAGTCACCCGTTTGATCATGCCAGCGTTCCTCTGCACCGTGCACCAGTGTGGTTAGGGATGAGGTTGTTCCAGTAACAGTTGAGCACCTGGTAACCGCTCATGTAAAATACTTTAAAGAAAGAATCAGCATGATTTACATGTGGCTGGAGGCATGAAAATCTAGGGTTTTCAAGAACTAGACCCCTTCAGTGTCTTTGTCTTTCTGTTTTTCTCGCTCTCATTAAACGCTGTCATTCTTTTTCCATCTCCCATTGGCTTCATCTGTCTTAATAGTCATATTCTGCAGAATTGCTTTGCATTTTGGAAGATTTTCCCCTATGATAAGTCTGTTGAATGATGAGGTTGATGATTCACATGACTTTTATAATTTCTCACACATGTTGAGTTTACATACATTACATCAGTACGTTATTAGTTCTGCTTTTGAAATTGACATTGAACATCTGATGAAATAGACCAAAATGCAGGGTGTTGTAAAAGGCGACATCTAATTTTGGTTTATAGAGTTTCTAATAAAGTGTAATCGTGTGTGGTTCTCGTAGCAATAAGCCGGTTTGGTATTAATTTCCCAAAGTGAGTCAAACCGAAAAACAGCGTTGGCGTAATTAAATCACACGTGAGCAACTTTTTTTGGTGTCTGTATCTCCGAGTTGCATGCTAACCTGTGGAAGAGATTGAGAACAAAAAGAGAGGGAGAGTTAGAGAGCGAGATAGGCCCAGCCTCCCGCCCACCCTCTTCGCTCCACAAAGCACCCACTCAAATTAGGGTTTCCTGTTTTCCACACTAACCCGTTGGGCCTCAGCCAATCAGACGACTGCACAGGCAGCCAATATTCTGAACAGGCCACGCGACTGTGGTTGCCATGGCATCGGCCCGCTGAGAAAGTGGCATGGCAGGGGGAAGGGCTGAGGTGCTGTGCTGTTAGACTAGAGCCAGACACTTCATGTGTAATGAATAAGCCGTCTGATGCGATGAGCAGAGATCTTAATCCAAATTCAAAATTAAATACAGTGTGAAAGCTGTTGGGCCTGTGAGGAAGTAGTTTGTAATGAAACGAATTGAATGTATGAAGCTTCTTTGTTGGTCACAAATCCACCAGCTTTGGTCCAAAATGCATCTGGAAATGAATGCTATTAACTGTGTTTATCAACTGAAACTACACTTTTTTCAGATGCATTGTAGGTACACAGTGAGTAACACCAGACTCAAATGCATTCACACTTGCTCTTCATATCAGGAAACTGCAGTTTTATCACAGTAATGGCCTTGCAGCAGCGTATGGGCTGTGAACTGGATTTTGGTTCCCATTTGGAGCTATGCTGGAGGGCAGACAGCATTCTTCAGTTCCCAAATTCAGCACTGGTTTACATGGCACTCAAGCAGGCAACATATGCTCTCTTAGAGTCCACGGCAAGTAAAAATATCCCCCACTCATGCGGGCCAGGGAAATGGCAGATTGGGAAATGGGTTACTGAATACTGTGTTGCTATTACTCATTGTCTGCGCGTTTGGAGAGGAGAGGAGAGGAGAGTTTGGTGGAAATACCGATTCAATGAAATATGTGCAATTTTTGTATTGGCCATAAATCTTGAACATATGTTAGTCATATAATGTTGCTGTCAGTTTTATTGGAGATGGGAAATTGGACAGGAGTTCATTAGTGCTGTGAATCTATTAAACTTTAAAAGAAATTGCCAAATCAGTATGGTTAATCAGTTTGGTATGCTAATGTAATGGCATTATGAGATCTCAGCAACTCTCAATATGATATCAATAGAAGTATAAATAAAAATACATATTTTATTTATATTGCTGAAATATACCAAAGATGTGAAACAAGATAATTACTGTTCAGGCTAATTCAGTGACATTTTATAGCTAACGACGCATGAAATCTTAAGATTTTCATGTCAAGTTTTCTCTTCCTTCCTTTTTTCACCCATGTATTTCTCTCTCTTTTTCTCTCCACCCTTGCAGTACGGGTCAAGCAGGAACATAGGGATGATTTGGACTCCCCTGCCGTGCCGCCCATGTCCATGCCTCTGGTCCATGCTGCCAGTTTGGTCTGTGCTCAGCCGCTGTCCTCCCCAGAGCACTCCCACCCACCAGACGGCCTTCTGTCCAGCTCCCCACGTGGCCTGGCTGCAGGCCTGCACCCTCCCCAGGCCCCCTGCGCCCCAATGGGCTCCCCAACTCTTCCCCACCTGCCCCACCTTCAGGCTCAAGGGCTGAATGCACCTCCTGAATGCCAGATGCCCTTCCACCCAGGCCCTGCTGCCACTGCCAGGCCGTCTTACCCACCCATACAGCACAACATGCCCTTCAACGGCCAGCACAGTCTTCCTATGACTGCGGGCTCCCCACAGGCATACGAGCGAATACCCTTCCAGGCCGACCCGGCTGGGTGTCACTCCCTGGGTTTGGGGATGGTGTATGGACCGGCTTCTTCGACACCCACCTCTGGAGTGCCTCCGGGGCCTGGCTCTAGCCCTAGCCACACAGCCTGTACAGGTAGCAACCAGGTCATGGCCCACTCTGCCCCTCACCTTCACTCTCTAGGCTACCACTGCTCCGCTCCAGGGCAGGTCCCATCACCCACCCACACATTGGGACAGCCGGCCCCACAGCTCCAGCATCCCCTGGTTTACCATCCGGCCGGGCAGCGGTCCGCCTCCTGTCCCACACCCTCCAGTGCTCCTGTTCATATGGTGCCATCTCCCCACTCTGGGCCCTCGTCCCCCCAACTCCATTCCCTCCCTTACCACTCACCCACCTCCCCGTCTCCTACATCCAACAGCCCCCTGGGGCCCATGGGACTCTCTGGACAGCCTTCTCCCCAGGCTAGCAGCCCTGTCCTGGCTGGGTTGTCCCCTGCAGGTCCCTTGGTGCACCCGTTGACCCAACAGGGAGAGAGGCTGAACATCAAACAGGAGCCAGAGGATAGAGAGCCCACCTTCCGTACCATCGGCCTACAGGATATTACGCTTGATGATGGTGAGTCTTTGCACTTTGTTAAACAAGGTTTTTTTTTTTTTTTTTCTTATGACACTTGAGAGTGACCACTGCAACTTGCAGTTCAGTGTATGGAAAAAAATTAAATCTTGAGAAATTGTCCCTCAACAGGACAAAGCAATATTGATACAATTCACCTTTACATTAAAGGTATTTAAAGCTTCTGGAACTTGTTACTAAAACTTTATTTTAATATAATATACTAACATCTTAGCATGTAATATAGCATTGACTTTTGACTGGGGGTTGCATTTGCTTTAGCTATGATGACCAAACCTACATTGCATGAGTCCTTGGTTTTTCCCCTGGTTATGTACTACTCACTGAAATAATTACCTCTTTATTCACTTTATTCATATATGGTCATTTATGGAAATTAGAGTAATTTAATCAGTCTACTAGTGTGTGAATAATACATTAAGGGATGAATAAATACATATTTATGTATTATGTATTATGTGAATGTGTTCAGTACTAACTTAATCATTAGAGGAACTAGGAGAGCAAGAACATTAGAATGTATTAAATAAACAAGCAAATGCTTCATTTACTAAAATGGATTTGCATGCACAAGTTGCCTGGGGCATTACAGTGTTTAGCAGTTCCCAGATCTTAAGAGTGTCGTGACACAGGGCGAATTCATTACACCGGTAATCCTTCTTAGCAGAACTATGAGACCTAATGTCAGTAGTGTGGGGGAGGGAAGCAGAGAGACTGTGTTTGGCATTGCATTGCATTGCATTACTGTACCTTATTCCTCTAACTGTTTTTGCATTATGTAATACGCATACTGTGCATAGTATAGCATAATTAGCATAGAATACTCAAATGAACTACTGAATTTGATAGTGTACTGCAAGAATACTTTACTGTATATAGAGCATGCTTCCATAATGCGGTGAGCTCAGTATAACCTTCTATTTTCAGTGTGATGAATGAAGCAGATGTCACATAAACTGCTATTTTAATATACACTACCATGTCAAGAAGCCACTTCTGCTCACCAAGGCTGCATTTATTTGATCAAAATACAGCAAAATATTAATATTTTAAATTAAAAGTTTAATATGCTAATTTGGTGTTTAAGAAACCTTTCTTGAAAACTGTTGTGGATTTTCGAAGAATAGAAAACTCAAAAGAACAGAATTTATTTGAAACTGTAATCTTTTCCAGCATTATGTCTTTAATATCAATTTTGATCAATTTAATTCATCCTTGCTGAATAAAAGTATTAATTACTTTAAATCTTACTGACCACAAATTTTTCAATGGTGTATGTAGCCATTTTTATTTTTGTGAAGTTCTCGCCAGTCAAAGAATTACATGCATGTAATGAGGTCATGTGGCAGCATGAACCATACAGTAGCATACTACTAGTTAACATTATTTTTGTCTTTAAAAATATACAGTATTCAGTGTGCACTGTGCAGCATACAGTAAGCACTACACTAGTTATTCTATTCCGAGCATAGCCAGAGCGGGAGAGCTTTTTTCTCAACTTCTGTTTATGTGGATATTTTTTGCTGATGGTGTGTTTATGTGAGAAGTTCAGACAACAGACCACAATGGATTCCTTATTCGCAACTCAGCTATTTATTATTGAAAATTCTAATATTTTGTGGGCTGTATTTTGTGCACTTTGAACCTGGTGCATCTATCATAGTAGATTATTTTTTTTCGTGGATGACTGATGAAAGAGTTCAGGCTAATGCTGTAGTTCATCAGCACAGATTTCAGCAATGTCGTCATGTTTTTAAGATACGGATCCTGGACTAGAATGTGATCACGGGGAGTCACTTCTGCTTTCTGCAGTTCTTCAGTTACATATTCAAATGTGCAGTCAGACAGAGTTAATGAACAGCTTGAGTCACTCAAATTAGAAAAGTGCCTGTGTGTGTGTGTAGTGAAGTGTCCATGCAGAATTTGTCTGAGTAATTAAAAATGCCCGCACTATATGTAGTGTACACACACACACACACAAAATTCTCACTCTTGGCCAGCTGCATACTAATTCACAGATGTGCACAAGCTAATTCACCATTTCAGATCACACACTAACACAAGATGGTTACACGCATACGTGCTCAATATTTCAGAGTAGGCATGCTCAGCCACACTAAGTATTCACTGCCTACATGTTGCTCACATATAGCATTAGACGTCCTCATGAATTCAGTGTGTGAGATGGGATGGAGTTGAGCCTTTTTAAAAGTGAAGTTTTGAACTGATTTCACCAGGGACTGTATCCTCCCTAAAGCACACACTATAAATAGGGTCTGTGTCATTCTGACTGAAGTTCTTGAGCACTGTGAGTTGTTAAGGAGGTCAGAAATGAACTCCAAATAGAACAGAACACAGCTCCAGTCACTGACACAAACCTCCTTTCACGTCAACATACAGCTATCACTACTAGTAAAATGTACGGCATGTTGCTAAAGCATTGCGATAGGCCTATTTAATGAATAAATAGAAAATGTATAAACACCATTTGGAAAAATACACTTATGTATTTATACAAAATGATTTACTATATTGCATATAATATTATGTATTAATATTATTATTGTTTATTGCATTTGAATGAATACTCTGTCTATCACTACTATATGTTACTAAAGCATTACGATTTATTACTTTAAAGCATTATTGAATTTATTGAAACCATATAAAAACTATTTAGAAAAATCCAAATAAAATTGAAAAAAAAAAAATCAAATGTCACAATAGTCATTTATATATATATATATATATATATAAAACATTGTTTTTTTCATTCATGCATGGATTGTGATTGTTTACAGTATTCCATATAGTAATATAAATCTGTATCTTATTATTATGCTTATTGTTTATTGCATTTAAATATAAACTTGCTCATTTTTTCTTGCTCTCTTTTCTCTCGCATCTGTTCATAAAAGAGCAATGAATCACTCGTCATGGTTAACTGTAAGAGCTCTGCAGCTGGCTGAGAGTTTCACTAGATTTAAATGTAAGTTGATGTATCAGTCAGACTCTGCAGTTCTTAATCACACTTTCCTGGCACTTTTATGGCCCCAGATACTTCAGTTCCATTTGATGAATCACTTCTCAGCAGAATTCAGTGGTTGTCAGTGGCAGTGCATTCTGGGAGTTGTGTGATTCTGTGTGAATGCAGATGATCGTTTAGCGTAAAACCCGGTGCTTGTTTACAAATCGCACTGGCTTTCATTTCCAAAGCCGTTTTGATTCTGGTTAAACTGGTTTTAATACTGCTGACTAGCAGTTTGCAGTAGGCGGGAATCCCACTTGATATTCCGGTCCTATTATTCCAGGTCTGCGTTAAGCTGGTGCTGCCACTGGGTGGATTAAAGTTTATTTATATAGAAAGCTAATATTTAAGGGCTGGAAGTGTTTTGGGTTTTTCATGGACAAATAAGAATCGTCCGTACGGCGGTGTGTGTTTGTGTGTGTGAACAGATGGCACAGGTGATGTCAAAGACTCTTTGCAGGTGGTGCTGGGGAGGGGCTACAGACAGACTGACAGATGGAAGACTAAAAAACAGGCAATTGACACAAGCGCACACAATCTCAAACAGAAAGGTCAAAGAAGAACTAGAACGTAGGAGATGAAAACCAAATGTTAAAAGACTATTGTCATTTGAGTAATCTACTTGTACCATTGCATTTATCTCTCAACATGATATCCGTGATTAAGTGTAGACTGCTTATGAGCTGAGTGAGCCGTATGCGTGTGTGTTGTGTGTGTTAGATGAGCATAAGGAGTTTGGGTGCCATATTTTCCTGATGAGTTTGGACTGGTTCCCTCGTGCTGAACAGAAGGAGCAGTGTGTGTCAGTACTTACAGGAGACGTGGTCTCTTTTCTCTTGTCTCATCTCTTCTTTCCACTCTTTTTCATGTCAGTTGTGTTTAATTAATGTCCTCCCAGAGGTCTGTGTTTGAGATGTGTACGCAGGCGTGTGCTTGTGCTCCTTTGTTCTCGTGGATGTCTGTGTGCAGCTGCCACCCCGGCGTGAGTGCACTGATCTGGATTAATAACGGCGTGGTGCAAAGATCCTTGGGAATTAATGTGACAAGGGTTCACCCTCTGACCAGGAAACTCCAGCTCAGACTTGTGTGTTCTCTGCCATGGCATTTTCACCTTGTTATGTGTATAATTTGGGTGCTGGGACAAATCTCTGTTCTGTTTGTTTTATTTTTTTGTATTTTTTTTTTTGTATTTATTTATTTATTTTTAGTTACTCTTCAGAGCACTAATTCCAAGTATGGGTCACCATACTTGGCCACATGTCACGTCACTTAATCACTTAAATAATAGGCAAAGCCTGCTGTCTTCGGGTCTTGTATCCCTGTCGTACTGTACACACACACTCTTTATGTCCTAGAGCTTATATCTTGTGTCACTCTGTTTCTATCAAGGGATGAGAGTTGGTTTTAACGTTTGGAATTCACCAAAGTAACAATCGCATTTGTCAATGATATAATAGTCTGATTTCTGTACAACTCCTTATATAATGTTCTGCCTTCATCCGTCTGTTTGTGTCCGTTTCCCTCTTTCCGTTTGTGGGTACGGAAACTTCAACGTGTAGCATATTCCAGGTCTGTAGTCTTTAGCCAGTGGTAAATGACTGTGTCAAATTAATAACACAACTTCTCTCATCTCTGAGGGAAAAAGAGAGCTTGGAAGGGAAAAAACACAGCCCTGGGCCCAAAGCTGCCTGCTCATTAAACACAATCAGAGAACTCTTCTGAAAGCAGTGGAAACCTGGTTTTGTGTCATCTTTCCGTTCAATTACAGTGTCAGGAACGTAATTTTGAGGTCTTGGTGCAGGCAGGCAGCAGCGTTGTGGTCGGTCCAGTTTGCATTGCTGTGGTGTTTGGCGGCAGAGACGTGGCGTGGTGCAAAGATCCTTGGGAATTAATGTGACAAGGGTTCACTCTCTGACCAGGAAACTCCAGCTCAGATTTGTTTGTTCTCTGCCATGGCATTTTCACCTTGTTATGTGTATAATTTGGGTGCTGGGACAAATCTCTGTTCTCTTTGTTTTATTTTTTTGTATTTTTTTTTGTATTTATTTATTTATTTTTAGTTACTCTTCTTAAGTTTTTCCTATGTTATTTATTTATTTATTTATCAAAACTGTTTGGTTAACTTACCAAAATTCTTCAAAATATATTTTTGTTCCACTAAAGAAAAAAGAGGTAAAGAGAGTAAATGGTGACAGCATTTTCATTTTGGGATGAACTATCCCTTTAAGATTAAGTTCAGTATTATTGTTTGCTCTTTTTTTGATAAATTGCTTGTGTCTCTCCTTATTTGTAAGTCGATTTGTATAGAAGTGTCTGCTAAATGGTTAAATGTCCTGAATAATTCTGTTTTAAATGGCATAATTAGAATTTTGCATATATGTGACCCTGGACCACAAAACCAGTCTTAAGGGTAAATTTTTTGAAATTGAGATTTATAAGCTTTGTGTGGTTTGTTAGGATAGGACAATATTTGGCCGAGATACAACTATTTGAAAATCTGTAATCTGAGGGTGCAAAAAAATCAAAATACTGAGAAAATCGCCTTTAAAGTTGTCCAAATGAAGTTCTTAGCAATGCATATTACTACAACATGTGGCTGTGTATGCTCTTTGTGGTTTGATCTTGTCATTTTTGCTGTAAAAATGTGCTTCTCCCTAACTTTCGCTAAGAACGTTTTGTTTTAATCACCTGGGGTAATCTACTGTTTTCTTTTTCACTCACTTGATGAGCTCCTTCTACATATATATTTATTTGTTTTCCATAATTGAAAAAATGTTTCTACGGGTCAGACGTGCATTAGAACAATCAAGTTTTTTACGGCACCTGCATTGCTGTTTTGCCCCATGGCTACGCTGTGCTGATCGTTAAAGCCAATGACTAAACATGTTAAAGAGTTTGCTGAGGCCTCCGGTCAAAGAAAATGGGGATGAATCACATACCGACTCTTTAAATGGGGAATCCACAATATGATTCACAGATCAAACTGACTGCTCCCTTGTGCTTTCTCAGCCACTTTTTGTGTCTTGTTCTTTTTTGCACTCTCTTTTTTAGAGTTGTTTTAAAAAGTAAGATTTGCAGTGTAGTTTTCTGTATACCGCTGCCAAGGTCAAACTAGGTTGAGGGGAACACAAATGAAAAAGTGAACAAAGAGATCACCGTCTCGTCGTTGCCCATGTCCTAAACACGCACTAGATTTCACATTTCACGCTCTGTAGTTTTGAAGTTACAGATCAGATCATTTAAACATCTGACATGTTTTTTTTTTCCCTAAAAGGAAACGGGTGTTTGCTATCAGTTGCTCTGGCTGATGAGGTCAGTCTTACCTAGTATAATACTTTCCATCATAACACAACACATTCGCTGCTTTCAAAATAGAAAAGAATATATATATATATATATATATATATCATCAGGATCTCACCTACAATGGAATCATGTTTCATAAAAAAATTGGCATAATTTTTAACTCCTGCAATTTTGTTCATTTCTAAATGCAGTTTAAAATGTTGGTTTACATGATTTTATTTTTTAGTAATACAATTGAAATGGACATCTAAGTTATACACTGTTTACACCATAAAACTATCCCAGAATTTAGCTTAAATTAAGCTGTCACTTAGTAAGGCTAGCTAGTGTGGAACCAAATGTTGGTCATAAATGTATAAAAATATTTCCCGCAAGTTAAAAGAAAAAATATCTGACCCAGTAAGCAGTTATGACAGCCCTTCTCAACTGATGCCTCCGTTAACGGTCAGCCAGTGCAGTGGCTAGTCCAGTGATTCACAGTCTCGGGGCAGCACCGTCAAACAATATCATTTACCCCAGCTCAATGTTTTGCTGTCGGTGAGCTCTCAGCCTCAGACCCTGTATATTATATGTTAATAAGGGATGGCCCCTTCCACTCATCCAAAGAGGATCCCCTATTTAAAGACTCTACGCTGAGACTCTCAAGCGTTATGCGAAAGAGATCGAGATGAATCATGCTTTCTTACATGTGGGGAAAGATGATGTTGAAACCTCTCAAGTCAGTTGCTGCTATATTGTGATATATTGCACAGTAACTTCCCGTATTTAACTGAGTCAGATGCATCGCTAATATCGACAGCTCCCGTTCAGACACTCACTCCCTTAATGTATTGTTGAGATTCGTGCTTTGTGATTTGTACAGTTAGCGACTGTAATAGGAACAGAACCGCTTCTGGGTTTTATGCACTCTGAACCCAGAGTTTTGGCTGTCCTGAGGTGACTTGCTTTCAAACTGGTCCAAACGTTGAACAGCATTGAAACTGCAGCATGCATGTGTGCGTTTGTAGGAATGTGAGAAACTACATTGTGCTTTTGTGTCACGCAAAAAATGGAAAAAGTGAGAAAAGAAAGCTTTTGATCCAGGAGGAGACAGGAAAATAAAAATTTTAAAATAAGTAAGTCCTCTTCAAAGCAGAGTAAATACAGTGGCAGACGACATATTAGTCTTTTCAAAAAATCGGCAACCTTAAAAATCTGCCAATACCACAGGCACACCACAGACGCTGATTAAATAGCTGTCTGTATTTATTGACTGACTGTGCTGTGCTAAAAATACTGGCATACTTTTTTTTTATTTGCTGTTTGCTTGTTTTTGTCTTTAGCAGATGTTTAAGTGTGCATTTTAATGCTCCATGCCAGTAGCTGAAATAAACCATTTTTGCTTTTAGCCTTTTTTTACTTAATTTATTCTTATTATATTTTATTTCTTTGAGTTCAAACACATTTCTGCAAAAGTTTTTTTTAACGTTTGTTCACTGGAGCTTTGAATTTTGTACTTCAAAACAAATAACTAGAGTGTGTGTGTGTGTGTATATGTGTGTGTGTGTGTGTGTATGTATGTATGTATGTTTTCATTCATTTATTCTGTCTTACAACATCAGTAAAGTTCATCCCATCTTAAAAACCTTTGACAGTTGCAAATTGTGATATAAAGTGCTGCCATTGACATTTACTCTGTATGTTTTGTAAGTTATATCAGTTTTCTACAATGTGTGTGAGGTTGTGCAGTGCAGGTTTGTGCAGAGAGTGTGTGTGTAAGATTGTTAGATTGTTTGTGCGGCGTGAGAGGCAGACAGCGCGCTGAGTGGGTTTTAAAGCAGAACTCACAATCAGCCCAGAGCAGGTCTGCATGTGTGAAGTGTGTTCATGCAAGAGGAAGAGCCGCCTACGCCAACAGGATGATCTGTGACAGCGGCTGGGCATTTGAAACATAACACACACACACTCAAACATGCAACTTTTGCACACAAAACCATCACAAATAATAACATCAACCACATAAGAAATGTACCAAAACAACTCTAAACTTTGAACGCATAAAATAACAATCGACACGTATACTGTGGCTAACACAAAATGTAAACAAAGCAAGAAAAAACAAAACCCTAATAAACATAAATAATAGTTTAAAAGACACTGTGCACAAAGAATCAAAAGATATAATCTACATTAAACAAGTAACTACAAAAACGTATGCAATTATGAAATGCTTAATCTGGATGATTCTAACAAAGCAGTACTATAGTTAGTTCTTGTGAGATTTAGATTTTTTTAAACACCAAAGAGCCATGTTTAAAGCATCACAAACATCAGTAGCGTTGACTTGTGACTCGAGCATTGCATTGCTTTAAATATTCACCCTACTGAGTGACTATTGTAGGTGATGCTCGTTATTTTGAATTACAGAGCGGATCAGCACAGTCCTTTATATGGTCTTCTGCCAGTTTTTTTTTGTAACACTCTCTGCCATATTTCACATTTAAACAACTATTCTTTCATTTACCTTTAATGCTATTTTTAGCACTGAGTCCAGCTCTCTGGCTTTTGATGTCTTGTTAACAAATGACTGTATATGCTATTATATATGTCTACTGATGCTGGTTTAAAAAAAAGAAAAAAGAAAGAAGCTTAGCTGTAATCCTGTGTAAGGACATATTTGTTCACTTTGACTGAGCTCCCTTTTTTTTTAGTTCTGTTGGAAAATATGGTCCATCCCAGTCAGTCATGGGTTGTCTGGATGAGGAATGCAGGGATTATTAACTCGCTTGCAGAGGCAGGTACCTGTATGAAAAATACCTGAGGCCCCCTCCAACCGTCAAACCTGTTTATCTGCTTATCCGCTTTTCCCTAAGATTTGTCATCGCCTTTTATAGATGTGGTTTTTTACTCCGATGACAAGCTTGGAAGTCTGGTGATTTAATGTTATGGTGAGTGTGTGTCAAGACCCACCATCTCTCCCAAGGAACAATATTTTCTTCCAAAAAGCGAGGATCCGTCTTTGCCCTAGTTCTCCCGCTCTGTTGCTCTTTTTTAACAGGATGAACTTTTTAGCATGGTTGTCGTTGGCTGATTTTGTCATGGCAGGCACTTGCTGTAGTGTTGAGAACATCCACTGTCTAATAGAGCATGTGGAGAAACAGTCACATTTTCACAGCATTAATCAGAACCCTGCTGGGACGACATGTTAAAAAGGTTTGGGTGCTTGCTTAACATCAGTCTCCCGGCCTGCTAAAGTAATTACCACACTTGCTCCGTTGCCTTCTGGGATATAGAACATGTGTTTTAACAATGGATCAATTTTATACAGGCCTTTCATAGTGCGCTAAAAGCCCAAGCCAGCAGGCTAAAGGAAATGTAGTCAAAGGCCATTAAACTCATAATGAACTGATGCAACTGGCTGCACCAAAGCCTCGTTGTTAAAGAAGCAGAGGATGTTTTTAATAGCCTGTGTGTTGTGGTCATCTTGGTAAGACTGCTGCTGTCAGAATTTACATCCTCATGCTCACAGACGCACAATCGTGCACGTGTTTTTCCTAAGTAGTCACATACCAAAGTTATTTTTTCAATTTTGCATCCCCTTCAATTGGTCTTTTATTTCCATCAGCCCTTGAAGAGGATGTCTGAACTCGACTTTACACAGCTCAACACTGCCCTTCACTGGTTAGATACAGGAACTGATTTTTAAAATGCTCAATATGAACATTCACACTAATGTTTGGGGTCAGCAATCATTTTTAAAAATATATTAATACTTTGATTCAGCAAGGACACATTAAATTGATCAAAAGTGACAGTAAAGATATTTGTACTATTACAAAAGATTTCAAATAAATGGTGTTCTTCTGAACTTTCTATTCATCAAAGCGTCCTGGGAAAAAAAATGTTCCACAAAACTGAAGACTGTAGTCATGGCTGCTTAGAATTCAGCTTTGCCATAACAGGAATAAATTACAATTTAAAATCTATTAAAATATAATTTTTTACAGTATTATTACACTTTTTTTTTTTTACAATATTATTTTTATTTTGCAATATTACTGATTTTATGATATTTTTAATCAAATAAATGCAGCCTTAGTCGGCATGAGAGACTTCTTTCAAAAAACATTCAAAAATCTCACCAACCAAAGCCTTTTGAACAGTATACCAGTCCTTGAAAAAATATCTGCTCCTAAATAATCTAAATAATGCCTCTTTTTGTGTGTTTCAGTGAATGAGATCATAGGCAGAGACATGTCTCAGGCCCCAGAGGCTCATGGGGGCTCGCCAGCTGCACACAGTCAGTCCTAGCCCACACCAAGCCACGTCAGACTCTCAGACAATCTCCACTCGACTCCAGAGCCGGGCAACGAGATTCCAGCCAAAGCCAGCGTCTGCCCCGATAGTCCAAAAACAACCCTTCCTAGCGTGGATCCAGAAGCAATTTGAGCGACCATTATTCCTTCTTCTAGATTCACAAACACGGCTGTGTTATACTGTACGCATGCACACAAAATCAGGTGTACTGTACATATACACGAACACAGACGTGGTTGAGTGGCAGTAAACTTGGATTTGTGTTGTTCTCCTGGAAATAAAACCAATAATTCAGGGCTCTCTGACAGCATGATGTATTATTATTTGTAGCTCGCAGATTCACCCCTCAGATTGGCTAGCTATGCAGTCGAGCACCCTCATCCCTGACCGGAATATGCAGTACACAGCAGCGATTCTACAGTCACTTTAGTGGGATAGCCGAGGGGTGCTCCAAGCGTGATGCATGCCCACGTCACGCCTTCTTACCAGCGAAAACGCCGCCTTTTTCAGTACACATTCTCCCAGTGCTGCCCCCTAGTGGACGGGCCCTCGGGTCCGTAGTAACAATATGCAACATTCCACATGTCTAGTGACCTTTCTGAGCTGTAGATAATCTGTGTAATGATTGGCCCATTTCCTCTTCAGGTTGAACAAATGCCTTATGTAGTAGCTGTGATTGTGAACAGGCTTTCTGCTGAGAATTTATATTAGTTTTTCTTTTCCGTTTTTTTTTTTTGATGAGGAGGAGGAAGAGGAGGACACGGTTGAATCCAGTGTGTGTATTTTATACTTAGAAAGTAGCTGAGCTTCATCTTTTGTTCTGGAGTGCTTTGAACTGTGTTGGTTCAATGTTACTTGGACAGTGCTGTGCTTTAAAAGTCAAGTGATTTGTTTGCAGACTCTAAAGATTACATGCGTGTTTTGTATAGTTGCATGGGAAGATGAACTCATGACCGTAGACCAAAAGGTCTGGAGATAATAAAGCTCATATATATATATATTAGTGCTGGGCAACAAATACACTTTTTAATCGAGATTAATCGCATTGTTATGCACAAAATTAAATAATGCATTCAAAAGTAGTGTATTGTGCACTTTTTTAATTTAAAAGTACTGCTATATGAACAAAAGTGCAATAACATTTGGTTTGCAAACTCTAAACAAATTAGGTGCTTTTTTTTTACAGCAGTATTCCTTTTACATAGTAGCAGTTAAAATATTTCTTGTAAATCTCAACTTATAACATTAATGTAATCAAATTAAATATAAAACAAGCTATATGCCACTGCCAGGGCATTAACCCTAAACCTTTTATAGAAAATATTTTATAGTTTTACAAGTTATGCTCAGAGCCAGATCCAGAGCCTCGATCATAACATTATAACAGGCACCTTCCGGACCTGCACTATCGCGGGACCCAAGTGCGAGTGCGGGCGGGTAGAGGCTCGTGTGTGCGGGATGCGGGAGAATAACGGTGTGCTTACACTAAGCAATCTTAACCGTGCCCGAGCGCGTTTGACCACCAAAGCACGGTTCGTTTGACTAGTGTGATCGCTCCGTGCGTTCGTCTAGCCTGCCCTGGCTCGGTTGGAAGAGGTGGTTCAGTTATATATAGATCAGTGAGAGTGAGCTGAGCGCAGAACTTCTGATACGTGCTGCATGATTGCGTGAACATTTCTGAGCAACACCAGTTATAGATCTGTAAAGCAATATATTGTGAGAGGGCCGTCTGTTACCGCGTACCAAATGACTCAAAATAATAAACCACAAAGTTAACAAAACGATGCACTCTACTGTGCTGAGCCAGAGCGCTTCTCTGCTGTCTTCACCTGCTATTGGAAACTTCCTATTTCCCACTTATGAAGTCGTGATTAGGAGCACGTTGCATTCTTTTCTGTTAAAAATAACAGTGAACAGTGGTTTGTGAATGTTGATGCTTAGCCTAAATAATTGTATCGGGAGCGTTAATGTGAGCGCTGCTGCAGTCTTAGGCCCTCCTCAAATGCTCTCATTGGTTGAGACGCGTGATGACACCCATCCCAAGCCAGTACTGATCAACATCCCACCCCGCTCCGCTCAGTCGCTCTAACCGCCCAAGCAAGCGCTCCGTTAATATTCCGCTCACGCTCACCGTAAACCAATTCCCGCTCAGATCCCGCTCCGTTCTGTAAAGAACAAATTTGCGTGCATTATATTAGATTATAAATTACTGCTGCCTATATCTAGCCTACATTCTGTAGGACTACCTATTGTTTCGGGTCAGTTTTTTTTTAAAGAATATTTTAATAGGCCTAAGTGGTGTAGGCTAATATCTTCTGTACTCTGTAGTTCTGTATTTAGGCCTATATACAGCTGTGTGTTAGCTTAGGTCTACAGTTTAACTGAGATTATTTAATAACTACGGAGCTCCGAATATAATTCGAATTAACAATTCGTTTCTACGACGTCAGCAGGTTTTATTATTTTTTAAATTAATTTATTATTATTTATTAAGTTTAAGCAATAATGATTTTAATAAGTAATTACGAAATATAATAATTCGTTCCACGATTTAGGCCTACTATAGGGAATGAACGAATTAACGAACGAATGAATTCGTGGCAGCTAAGCCTAAACAAGAGAATGAATACTTAATTCGTGGCCATAATTTAGACTAAACGAAAAAAATAATTCTTAATTCGTGGCCATAATGTAGTCCTAGCATAAAAGAGAACTAGCCTATTCTAAATTCGTGGCTGTGATTTTGTCTGCATGTCATGATCGGGGCTCCGTACAACCGAATATAACCTTAGCCTACCTGTTTATTCATTTATTATGGTATGTAACTAGCTCACCTTTTGCTGCACCATGTTTGCATACATCTTCGTGTATACGTATTGTAATCAATATGAATCTGTACTAACTTTAACAGTCTCCCCGCACTCCCTCTCAGTTTCTTCTCCCTGCTCATTCTTAACTTAGATTTTTTTACTTTACATTTATGTATAAGGCTTGCAACTTCGTTGAAACAATATCTGGACTCCATAACTGCTCTACTATTCTCGATCTCTACAGATTCTCGATCTCGAACAAGCAAATCACCAAATGGCATTCTGGGTTGAGCGAGCGGCGCTGAGCGTATTGAGCGAGCGGAGCGGAATCTTCAGAAAGGCGCTCTGCGCTCTTAAGGAAATATTACCACTCCGCTCCCCGCTCCGCTCACATGCTCTGCCAGTGAGCAACGGACTTTCATAATAATAAAAAAAAAAAACTGCGTTAATGCGCCATAAAATAATTGTCGGCGTTAATCAATTAAGGCGTTAACGCGATAATAACACGTTAACTTGCCCAGCCCTAATAATATATATATATATATATGGGCTTCATGTGCATTGAACTCAGACATACGACGTTGACTATGCTGAAACTCACTTTGTGCCTTTGATTAGAGAAACAATTATGCATAAACAATTGCATTAGACAATTAAATAAATAAAACATTGCAGGGTTGATGTCGGGGAAACCATACTAAATTGGTTGGGTTTTTTTCTTTTTTTTGCCCAAAAAAGGTTGCAACCTGACAATCAACATGTAGACTATCTGTTACTATAGAGTGACTTGAAAGCCACTCTCGCTTTGTATCCCCACTGCATCGTGGGGCAAAACCCCTCAGCCCATCTTAGACAATTATAGTGCTCATTTTTGCCCACAATTTGCTCTCTGTGTTGACAAAAACGGTGCAGTGGGCAGGTTTGCTCTGTACACTGTTAGAGCAGATGTCTTACGACGCAAACAAATCTACGAGTTTCTATTGGCTCCTTGCCTTAAACTTTAATCTGGAAAATTAATTGTTGTCTTACAACAATTTTTTTCCTCCATGAAAACTGGCACAATTCAATTGAGACATTGTTTTTTCTATTGTTTTTCAGTCTTTGAGACATACAGCTGTAACCATGACTGTTAATTATGTTTGAAAAAGATTTTTAAAAATCTGCTATGCACTATACACACCTGCCTTCTGCCTTTAAGAAAATAGAAAAAAACAAAAAAAAACAAGACAAAACCTTGATGCCTCTAGATTAGATGCTGTAGAGATGCTTCTTCGTAGGGTAGTATGCCACACAAAAGTTGCGTGTCAAGATGTGTCTGTTCATGCATAGAGCAAGCGTCTGAACGGTTTTGTGCATATGTGCTTACGTCAGTTTGTATCCAATGAATTGTAGATATTTGTTTTGTATCTTTTAAAAACCTCTTAGAATTTGAATGGTGCAAAAGCACACTGATACATTAGTCTATGCAAGGACAGACAATACGATGGTGTGACATTTTCAAATATACAAATAGCAGGTTTGTTTGTTACTCTTGCATCTATACAGTAAGTATATATATTTTGTATGTAAACCCTTGCATATAGTGACAGGTGTTTTCAATGCCACTTTTGACTGTTTAATTTAAACTATCAAATATACGGTAGGAAAGCCTTAACTTGTGTTCAAATGCAATTTTAGAGAATGTGTGTCATAAGGTTTGGGTTTGATTTAGGTTTAGTGTTTTTTGAGAATCAAGAAAAAAATACAAGCAAACAAACAAAAAAAAATAAAGATGGGGGAGTTCTGGGATGAAGCAGGGTCCCTAGATAAGCACCTATTTTCATTATCTAGAAACCAAAGATCGAACAATGTGTTCCCATTTTACATACAGATGACGACGCAAACACCAGAACTCTATTTTTGATACTTTAAAATGGATGTCATTCCTAAAGTTTGGGTAGCTTGGATGGTTTGTAAAATAAAAGTACAGGTTCAGTTGATGTTTACGGAGCCTTGTATTGTCGTTTCATGTACATTTTGTATTTAACATTTTGAAATTATTCAAAGGGAACACCGTGCGGCATAGGCTCTTCTGAGGTAGTGCATCAATAAAAAGAATAAATGCCCAAATGTCTCTCTTTGTGTCGTGTTCTGGATTATGATATGCATCAAGAATGAAATGTTTAGTGAATGGACTAAAATGTACATCGCTGTACCTTATCCCTGGTTCATATTAGTACCTTGAAGTTACATACTGTAATAGTTCTTTAAAAGTATATGTTATTACCTCAAGTGTATATTTTAATATATTTTGAAAGGGGACTGACCCAGTGACAGTTTTGTACCTTTTTAAAAAAAAAAAACAATCACAGCATGATACTGATCGCTGTTGGGAAAGATTTTTCTATAATGACTATTATTCCAGGGATGATTAAATTATGAATTATTGACTTGATTTAACATTATAAAGGAACAATTCTAGTTTAGTGACTGCCAAATCAAGTATTACAGGTCTTTCTGGGTAAAAAGTAATACTTCATAGAACATGAATAACTAGGGGTGGGCAATATGATCAAAATGATGATACGAGTAATTTTATTTCACAGTAACAATATATATAACAAAATAGTTATTTTTGCTTTAAATAAGGTCTTTATTATATCAATTTTTGATACCATAGAAATGTCATAATTGTCACCAGCGTGACAACTAAAAAAAATCGGTCCGCTGGTTAGTCAGGTTTTGCCGCCCCATAGCGCAAAGTCACATGACTTTTTTAATGCGCTTGGAGGAATTTATTTGCAAAATGCATTTCCATCTCCCATTATTTCACCCGGGGGAAAACAAAAAAAAAAAAAAAAAAAAACTAAAGCTCACTTAAGACAAGTAACCAGTCAGCAATTAAATAAGAAACTAATTACAAGCAACCGTACAAAACACTAAAGTAACTCGCTAAGAAATGCTACACACATTGTATAATCAAATGTATAATTACATATTCCTCACGGTGTAAATTAAATATATATTTTTTTCTTATTAAAGTTACAAACGTGATTTAATCAAGAGCAGTGAGAGACTTCCTCTCCTTTGCTGTCTGATTAACATGAATGACAGACAGCAGGAATATTAGACTGCTGTAACTTTAAGAGCTGCCCGGATCCAATATACTGTTACACGCGTTTTCTTTTTTAGCTGTTTGCCTTCACTTATGGCCAAAATTAATGTGATTACGAGGCTACTTTTTTAAAGTAATTTTAAATACAAGTGTGTGTATATTTAACCGTTCAAGACCTATAAAGCGACAAAAATAACTGTTCAATACTCCGGTGCTCTATAAGCAGGGTCTTCACGTGTGCGTCCCTCTATGACAGCACTCTGAAACAGTCTCTCAGACAGCACGCGCATTTAGCTAAACGAGTTCTCTTTCACTGCCGATTGCATTGAAATGGCTTAAAATCACTTTTTTTTTTTTACTTAATCACTTGCTCTTTGTGACCACAGCGACGTCACGTGAGCATGTGACCTTGATCGAGACGATAGTCCAAAATCTCCACCGGTTGACAAATTTTTAACGTTTCCGGTTAGTCGTGCCTACAAGTATATCGCCCACGCCTATGAATAACATTTCATAAACATTACAGTTGGATCAAGTCATCAGTTTTCTCATTTAGCCATTATTCTATAAAAGTTTGACATTTGAGGCCTCCTAAACGGTATGAAACATACTCTACATATTTACTTAATTAGCTGAGGGCACTGACTAGTACAAAGGTTAAGCAAAATTCTGAAAAACAACATTTCAGTTCTGCTTCTGGTAATGATGAATTTGAAAGTGAACTGGCCACGTCCCAGAGGATGTTTGAACTGAGAGTTCAGTTTAAAGGTCCCAAGTTTTCAACTTGGTTCGTGTTGTTTGACTTTGGTGTAAGTTAACCCACAATGAAACAATGTGTGTTCATGTTTATAGAGAGAGCGAGAGAGAAGTCCCCATCACTCATTGGAGGTTGAACAAATTGATTTCTCTAAATCAGTGGTTCTCACCCAGGGTCAAATAGGGGGCCTCTAGATGCAGATTTAAAACCAAATAACATTAAAATAACCCAAAACTACCTTTTTAGACATCTCAGAAAACCTGGAAATATTAAGTATTTTAGTCTAATTTTAAAAGTGTCATTTCTAACACTGTAAAACCTGCAAACTAAAATCCACATGCATTATTTAATGAGCAGAAATTATGAAGTGTAAAAAAAAAATCTTTATCCAGTAAATGATGAAAAACAGGGAGAGTCACATAACATTGTTGTGGACAACTGGTTACCTTGGAGTCAAGAAGGTTGAGGACCACTGCTCTAAATTTCCATAACACAAACCTGGTCCAAAAAAGCTCATGTCTACTTTGACGATGTCAGAGAAATATCAATTTATTTGTTGCATCTAAGAGTCACATTTTATACACACAAACATTTCATACATTTTAGGGAAAAAAGGCCCCTTCTTTCACTAGAGAGGTGTGACATTTTGTTCAGCCTTGTATTGCACTCCAGGTAATGTAGTCATGGGGGGGGGGAAATGAAGCTCATGATTCAAGCAGCCTGGTAGCAGTAGAAAAGAACATGCGTAGACCGCATTTCCAAAACATTGTAAAGTCCAAAACAAGGTAAGACCTCGGCACAGTTCAGACTGCACATTCTCACAGGACTCTGGGGGCAACAGAATACACACCTCTATCGATGCAGTTCATATAAACAAGCATTAATGAATGTAGATCACACAAACAACTCATCTTTTACTTTAAATAAAAAATGTCACTTTTCAAATGGACTAAACTAAAAATCAGTTCATGCAAGTCTATGGAGTACATACTTGGTCAGATCTCTATTAAATAAGGAATAAGTCTGAAGGCTGTAAGTCCAAACAGTGCAGAGGTACAATGGGAAAAACCATTATGCCCTTTTTTAATCCTATGTGCAGCATAACAGTCTTAAAGAATATATTTGGCTTCTTACAATCTCACTATTTCAAAATATTCCTTTATCCAGAACGGCAAGTATTGCATTGCACTTTGGTTCCCTAGTGTAACGCCTAACTGGACTGCCCAGCTGTGTTTATAACAACAGGAAGATCTCTTGTTCCATAACCTGATGGCTTGCAATATTATAAGTTTACTTTAAGTCTTGAAATAGGACAGAAGAGATCTTGACATCAAAAGCCACAGGAAGAGTTTAGCATGCATGCCACTGATCTCAATTTCTCTCTCTCACACACACACACACACAGTGAGGCAGTGCTACGGAGATGGTTAAACGTGTGTATATAAACATATATACAGTGCTTCTGTGTCAGGTCCCGTCCTACTTTGTGTCAAGAACAACTGTCTGGAAAGCCAAAAGACAGGTGAAGTGCAGTCCTCCCTCAGGTGGTGTAGCGGTCTGTGTGGGGTCACTCGCAGCAGACCAGGCGGATGGGGTGGCTGGAGAGGGGAAGATTGGAGCATTCGGCTACAGCTCGTCTGGCTGCTTTCTCACTGGGGAAGGTCACCAGCGCCTCCCCACTACGCTGACCACTCCAGTTATACAGCATGAGCACAGAGTCCGCCTGGAGCTACACCAAAAAGAAAAAAGGAGAATGTAAGCTTTTTTTTTTTTTTACAGATTTTTTTTTATTATAAATATAATATAAAATAATAAAATAAAAATAAATAAATAAATAAAAAATCAACACTGGCATGTAAAATAAAATGCAATAAAATAAAAAAAAATAAAAAATAAAATAAGATCAAATAAAAAAAATAAAAAATAAAAAAATAAAATTCACCACTGGCATGTAAAATAAAATACAATAAAATAAAATTCACCACTGGCATGTAAAATAAAATACAATAAAATAAAATTCATCACTGGCATGTAAAATAAAATGCAACAAAATAAAAAATAAAATAAATTTAAAAAAAATCACCACTGGCATGTAAAATTAAATACAACAAAACAAAAAATAAATAAAATAAAATTCACCACTGGCATGTAAAATCTCGTCTGGCTGCTTTCTCACTGGGGAAGGTCACCAGCGCCTCCCCACTACGCTGACCACTCCAGTTATACAGCATGAGCACAGAGTCCGCCTGGAGCTACACCAAAAAGAAAAAAGGAGAATGTAAGCTTTTTTTTTTTTTTACAGATTTTTTTTTATATATTCCAGTGGAAACTAAAATTAAATAAAATTAAAAATAAAATAAAATACATAACATTTAATTAAAATTAAAAAATATAAATTAAATTAAATTAAATAAAATTACACTGCTGGCATGTATTAGGAAAAAGAAAGAAAAAAAAGTAAGCAATGTTTTTTTTATATATTCCAGTGTAAAGTAAAATAAAGTAAAATAAAATTCACCACTGGCATGTATAAATATAATATAAAATAATAAAATAAAAATAAATAAATAAATAAAAAATCAACACTGGCATGTAAAATAAAATGCAATAAAATAAAAAAAAATAAAAAATAAAATAAGATCAAATAAAAAAAATAAAAAATAAAAAAATAAAATTCACCACTGGCATGTAAAATAAAATACAATAAAATAAAATTCACCACTGGCATGTAAAATAAAATACAATAAAATAAAATTCATCACTGGCATGTAAAATAAAATGCAACAAAATAAAAAATAAAATAAATTTAAAAAAAATCACCACTGGCATGTAAAATTAAATACAACAAAACAAAAAATAAATAAAATAAAATTCACCACTGGCATGTAAAATAAAATAAAAATAAAATAAAATCCACTGGCACATAACATAACATAACATTCACCACTGGCATGTATTAGAATAAGGCATGCATACAACACTGAAGTGAATTGCTATGGAGAAACAGGATTTGAGTTTGGATTAATCATCAAATCAGCTGAAAACGAATGGGAGTATATAATTAGAAACCCTTATAGGCAAGAGACTTGCAGTAAGTTAAGAACAATAATGCTACCAGAACAAGACAGTCAAAGCCCAAACCAATTAGTCAGACTGGAGAGAAAGAGCATTATTACAACTGAAAGCTTCTTAAAACAGCAGCACTTGGAACAATAAAGCATACTGGGACTAATTATGCAACAAGCAGAGAGTGAAGATTTACAGAGATACAAAAACAGAAGAGAGTATTACGGGACTCCACTTCTGATTGGAGGTCACCCCAGAGCAGTGGAAGTGAGGGGAGGAGTTAGAGTATTAGTCCATGCACAAGCGATGGGTTCAGGTCACAGGGGCATCATGGGAGCTTACCTGGAGAGGCTGCCCCTACAGACAAAGCCACTCTTTAGGCTGAATGAGACTCCGGCCCTGATCACTCACTCCGAGCAAGCTGCTGTAGTCCTCAGGAGCGTACTACAGCACAATGAGCCACAGTCAGTGCCATAGGCCTCACGTTACACTCACAACAATCAGCACTTCTCTAAACCATGTCCATACATGTACAGGTGACGCTACAGCAGTATGCATTTCTACTAGGGGTGTAAAAAGAAGTGCTTTTTTAAAAAATAAATAAAGTGGATGTAAAATATTTCTTATTTATTTGAAATAGAAATCTTTAGAACAATTTAAGCAATCAGTCTTACTAACATTCAAAAGTTTGGGATATCATGGTTTCCACAAAAATATTAAGCAGCAAAAACTTGAATCATAAAATCAAAGAATCATAATGTAATTAAATCATTGTCAGATCACATATTCACACCCCTATGTCTACTGAATGTCTGAAAATGTAAAAAGTAATAAAATGAAGGAAAGAGTATTGAGCACACTGAAATATTAAGACAATTTCATCAAGTCTTGCAGTTCATTTAAAAGTCTCGTCAAACAGATCTGAAGTGCAGTGCCTTCTCAGAACCTGAGAGGTGACACCAGTCCAAACATTCATTTAAAACAACACGCCACCCCAATACACTGCACAACAGAAATAAGAAGTACGCATCGTACAGGGTTGCACAGAAGATGTTCAAGCATGAATGCACTATAGATATAGAAAGAAAGAGGGGGTCCAGACCACCTGCCAAAAAAGAAATACTTCCCGCACACAGAGGCCCGTAGTGTGCATTTTGTATCAGAGGTTAAAAGCACACTTGGAGGGTGGACTGGGCTCGGATCCATTTCATCGGTTCAGCCAGGAGTCAAGCCTGAACTCTGCATTTCACACACGCGCCACTGTGCTACGCTTTGTGAACAGTGTTAGACGTACAGCTCAGAGTGTCACACGCATTAGAGGAGAGGGCAGGGATGCTGCAAGCCCACCACACAACAGAGAATAAACTAGAATATCTAGGAAATCTCATCCCATGGCTGTGTATTTATATACTGTGAGAGAGAAAGCACACACACACACCCGTGCCCAAAACAAAGCATCACTCATTTCCATCTAACTCAACCCTCTTTCCTCCTCTGAGTGCTGGTGTCATACCATCCTCTGACGTCTCCGCCTAATCAGCTGTCAGCTAATGAGAGGACAAAACGTACACAGTGATTCAGCATAAAACACTACATAGAAACTTTTTAAGATGTGTGCTGTTTATCCAATAGAACCAGGGTCCTGATAAAGTCTCAGGTGAGGGGTGCACTGCTTAGGAAACCCTACTTTTTTTCACTTGTTTTTGAACTTGAGAACCTGAATGAGTGAGTGAGTGAGTAGTGAAATGAGGGGATACCTGATATCCCTGAAAGAAGCTGAGGATGTCTTTGACCCCAGCGTTGTACGGCAGACCCTGCATTCGCACCAGTGCCCCGGGCTGAGGGGGGAGGATAGCAGGGGCCGGCTGGGCGGCCACAGCTGCTGCTACTGAACCCGGCGGGGCCGCAAAATAACTCATCGCGGAGGGAGAGACCGGTGGACTAGACAACAGAGAGACGAGATGAGTTTGAGAGGGGGGAAAAAAAAAGTTTTCCAAAATAGATATTAACAAATTATAGTATAGCATACATTATACATTCTGAATGGAGGAGCTACATTTGAAGCAAGCTGACTGACCACGTTTCAATTAGATTTACGAAGTAAACAACCATTCAAAAGTTTGGGATTTGTAAATCTAAAAATGTTTTTGAAAGAACTCTCATGGTCACCAAAGACTGAATTCGTGGCCGGAGCATTGAATTGCTAAAAAAAAATACAGTAAAAACAGTAATATTGTAAAATATATTACAGTTTAAAATAAATATTTGCTATTTTAATATATTTTAAAAATAATTTTATTCATGTGATGGCAAAGCTGAATTTTCAGCAGCCATTACTCAAGTCTTCAGTGTCACATGATCCTTCAGAAATCATTCTATTATGCTGATTTGGTGCTCAAGAAACATTTATCATCAAATTACCAATATTTTTGTGGAAATTGTGATATTTTCCACAGGATTATTTGATGAACAAAGTTCAAAATAACAGTATTTATTTGAAATAGATTGAAATTCTGACACCTTCAACGGTAGTGTATATTACTTGCTGAAATCATAGTTATTGTGATTATTATTATTACTACTACTGCTAATACACATATACTGAACATTGGTGTTTATCTTTTTTTTAAATGGTAAATGATAAATATGCTAATGTTTAATTCATAAATTGCACAGCAAATTTTACCTCCACTATGTGCCACAGACAACAAAACCATTTAACCAGGTGGAATGTAAAAATTAAATTTAGACCAAGGTAAATCTCTTCTCATTGTACCTGGGGTAGTAGGTGGTGTAGCTCATGTTCATGTTCATGTAAAGCTGTGGAGAGTAGTAGGCTAAAGCAGGTGCAGGGTTATGTGCTGGGGCCTGTGGAGTTCTTGGAGTGGCCAGCAGGGGGGGCTGATACAACGCTGCCTCAGTGGGAAGCATAGCTGGAGTTGCAGGAAATGCAGCATATGTTGGTGGAGAGAGACCTGAGAAAGACATGACAAAGTGCTTTATTAAAAGGAAATTTTCACCAAGTGGGCATGCTAAATCTTTCTCACCCACACACACACAGCTGACCTTGCAGGAGTGTGTGAATGTCATGTATACCTAGCTTAACTGGCACAGGGACAGCTACCGTCTTCTCTGATGTAGTGCGAGCACATACGGCCCATTCTCAAGCCAAGGTCAAACAACCAGATCAAATCACAGAGTAAACAGGCCTTCCTTTAGTGCCGCAACAGGCTTGCTCTTTCTTAAATGCCAAAATGTTGCACCTTTAGATCTGTGACAGAGGTGATCACACCGCTTTCTTGTAGATAAGCTGAAATCTAATCTCAAACAGACCAGCTGATAGGAGCAGAAGAGTGCGGACTGGAACATTAAACACAGATCAGCATCTCTTGAACAGGAACAGATTACAGCTGCTGGCTCACGCTAAATACTAACTCAAATTAACAGTGCAGTTCATCTTATCATGCGGTTTCCAACAAGCATTTGGCATTTAAAAAGCTCCATAAAGTACCAGACAGTCTCTTACAGGGCAGTTTGCAAGGAGGTGGCGAGAGGCCGCTGCGGTTAAGCGTTCCCCCCATCAGCACAAAGCTCATCTCCTCAGTGGAGCACTGGAACACCTCTACGTAACGGTCCTTCATCATCTTCTTGTGGCACTTCTGAGCCACCATAAAAGCATGGTCAGCTGACTTCATTTGAATGAAGGCATCACCAGAGGGTCGACCCTATAAAGATGAACCGAGAAAAGGTGGGTCAAAGGGTCATTCCAGAAACACCTGATGTTTCTCGTTTCATGGAGTTACAAGTCACCTGTTGGTTAAGGACCATGTGCACCCCATGTGGTTTGATATCAATGGTGTGTTCTCCCATAAACTCCAGGATGTCCTCGATGGCGGCGGTGTACGGCAGACCTCTCAGCCTGATGCAGTCTCGCATGCTGCCGGTGGTGATGAAGGGTGGTGTGGCTAACACAGGCACAGATACCATCGGAGGAGGAGGAGGAGGAGGAAGTGTGGAGATCAATGGAGTGGACATGTAGCGATTCAAAACCTAGTTTGAAGATACAAAAGATCAAGAAAATCGCAATAAAATACAAGATGCTGGTTTCATACAAAAGTACACAGAGCTTTTTTGCTCTGATTAACCCACAGAGACCCAAAATAGCAGAACTGCAACGTTTGTGAAAAGCAATTAAATAAAATTAATTTTCACTAAGCGTGGACAAAAACTACACATAACTGTATCTGACTTACTAATATATGTCTCATACGGGTTGTGTTGCTCATTTTTACTAAACAAGCAAGTTTTGGCATCTAATTTTTCTTTTTTTCTTTTATTTCCAGTGTCTAATGATGGGAAAAAGCTTACATGCCATTTTTCTAAGCAAAAATACAACACCGGGCATTAGGGGTCAAAAAAATCTTGGTAATACTTTTTCAAGACCAATTCTCACTATTAACTAGTTGCTTATTAGCATGCATATTACTAGCATATTGGCTGTTTATTAGTACTTATTAGTCACATATTAATGCCTTATTCTGCATGACCATATTTTAGATCCCTTAATCCAATAACCCATACCTAAACTTACCAACTATTAATAAGCAGCAAATGAGGAGTTTGAGGAAAAACTTAGGTAATCGTGAATGTGTTCCCTAATCTAAAGTGTTACCAAAATTATGAGTTATGCATCTCACACAATGGACCCTGAATTTCAAGGAATGGTACAAAAAAAAATATATCTTTTTTTTTTTCAACTGAGCTTTTGTCAGTCTCATTGATATAAAAATACAAATACAACAATACAATACATCAAGGGCTATTCAAATGAATACATCATAGTACTACTATATGCTTTGATATGAATATTTATTACAGTTTTTAACGCAACAAGTAACATAACATTTCATGACTGAATCCTTAATGGATGAAATATATTATTTTTGCAATTTTGCCATATTCCCAGATGAAAATACAAAATAGATTTGAAAAAAAAAAACACACACATCATAAATACCAGTGCTTGGGTCTCTGAGGGTTAAATAAAAATCATCTGTACCTGTTGGACCTCAGCTGCAGTACTGCGGAACAGCTCAATATATCTCTTGCCCAGGATCTGTTTGTGCTTCTTCAGGGCATTCTGGGCATATTCCTCACAGGCAAAGAGAACAAACGCATCGCCTGTGGGACGTCCGTCTGGGTACTTCACAAACAGAAGCCCCTCCGTCCCATCAGTCACTGGGCTGTCCGGTCCCAGGAAGCCCAGAACATCCTGAGGGGTAGCAGTGAACGGAAGCCCACGCATTCGGATTATCACTTGGTTCTCCTTAGAAAGAAACTGAGCTACCTCATTGGACGTGCCTGTCAAAAGATGAGGAATTTTACATTTAAAATGGTGAGTGGTAACAATGTCAGAAAGCCTCTGCTGTGAAACAGTTCAGCAGAAACATCCACACGCACTGAAATGATATCTCGGCAGGCAGCTGTTCTTTTACACCTGCTGTGTGTGAGGCTTTTCAGAGGCTGCTGACCCATCTTCCTCTCTGAGGGAATGGCTCTCTTTCTCTGTGGCCTGGCCAGAGCGGGGGGCAGGAGGGAAGGGGAATAGAGTTTCCCCCTCTACCTGCTCTGCATGAGTCAGCAAGGGGAAGAGACTCACAAAGAGTCTTTCCTTTCCACAGGGGGGGGGGGATGAGGGAAGGACACACACACACCTGGCAATAGCGGATGGAGATTTACTCTACAAATGGAAAGTGTCTGCTCATATTACAAATGAAGACTTCATGTAAATGTCTCACCTCCTGCAATCTTTAGAAATTCCTCCCCAGTCGCTTTATACACCTGAAACAAAATAAATACAGAGTGCCATAATAGTGGGCCGCATGCCTTTGATCGAAACTGTATTTATTATTCACATTGTGTAAATTAGGGATTGGTCAAGATGGTTGATTTGTTAATTACTGATGTTGATTATGATTTTTTTTTTCCAGATTTTAGCTTTAACATTTTAAACGACAATACTTTAATGAAAATAAAGTCAGAGATGCAGCTTCTTTAGTAAGCTGTGCTTTAGCATGCTGTTAGACTGTCAAAGTAAACTCTCCGAAAAGTGGTGTCTCTAAATCCATCATCAGACAACTCAAATACTAGTAGGTTATATGTAGTTTCTCACAAGCCTAGTATACATTTAATATTTCCAACATATAAGAATCAGAACTGTCTCAGATTAAAAGCGAGTATTCTTGCATAATGCATTTTTGAGAGATTTCAGAGTAAAATAAAGCATGGTTTGGATGCCTTAAAGGGGTCATATGATGCTGCTAAAAAGAACATTATTTTGTGTATTTGGTGTAATGAAATGTGTTTATGCGGTTTAAGGTTCAAAAAACATTATTTTCCACATACTGTACATTATTGTTTCTCCTCTATGCCCCGCCTTTCTGGCGGCGGCAAAAATACTACAGCGAGAATAAAAGTTATGCCTTCTTTCTTTGCGTGAACATTTGGGCGACGTTATGCAAATCTTCCCACATCGTGACGTAGACATGTGGGGGCGTGTTAGAACGAGCCGTTTTAGGTAGGCGTGGTTGACTCTTAAATTTTATAAAGAATATCTCTTGAGACTTTAGTCTTTGAGACTTTAGTCTTTGCAACTTTACAGATCTTCTTTATGCACCAAGAGCTTCTAACACTTCAAAGAGAAAGGAAAAATTGAAATCACATCATATGACTTTATGGTGGTGAACTCACTTCAATGTATCTGTTGCCCATGTGGTGTTTATGTCGATCCAGTGCCATGTCTCTGTGCTCAGAGTTTATGAAGCGCACCAGAGCTTCTCCATTCCTCCGGCCCTGAGCATTTAAACACAGCGCAACGCCACCTCTGATATAAAGACACACACACACAAATCAAACAAAGGCAGAGATACAACACATTTAGCATGCAACCTTTAAAATGTGCTCGTTATGATAAATCAGCTTGGACACTCCAAGTAAAGCTACTTCACCAGTGAAAGTCCCGATTTGACATTTGGCTGGATTTGCCTTTAACAGTGCAATGCAAAACTCGGTAAGACCTTAATGTGTACTTAAGGGTCTTTTCTGAGTGCATGCACCATGTCATTGTGAGTGTTGCCTTTCAGTGTTACACTGAGCTGTAATCTCACTTGGCAATGTTGAGGCCCTTGAAGAAGCGAGCGATGTCCTGATCAGACGACTGCCATGGCAACCCACGAGCTCTGATGACCGTCTCAATGTCCACAGCTTCTGTCTTACTGCTGGAAGGCATGCACATGCAGACACACAGGTAACAATCACTCATGCTTAGCAGCATTCTTATGGGCTTTATGCATAGTAAAGACCACAGTCTTATAATGGGAAAACCCACAGATGTTTGCAACAAATAAAAATCAGACTACGACATATGACTGAGTGCATACCATGCTCCGGATTCAAACTTGTAGTTTACAGTCTCAAAAGTGGAGAATTTGTGATCTACAAAGAAAAAAAAGTTTAGTTATTATGAGATCATGTGATCAGTTGCGCATATCAAAAGCGAAACCTGTAAGGTTTTATCAATATATAAACTGCACTGATCAATCCACTATGAGTGACTTACTGTAAGGCTCAACCAGGAGATGTAGAATTAGCAGAACCATGTTCTTCACCTCCCTCAGTCCGGCCTCCTGCTCCACCGCCGCTGGAATACACACATCTGGCAACAATGTCAAGGCCTCATACAGGACATATGCACACATGAATGCACACATTCCTACTAAAACAGCTGAAAATGCTGAACACATGAACCAGTAAATGCAAATTAAAAAAGTGATTATAAACAAGGAAAATAAAACAGGTGGATGACGAGTCCTAAAATAGTGATGTTAGTTTACAAAAAAAACTTGCACAGTAAAACCAAAAGCATAAGCAGGATACAGTCCAGCATGGAGGTCAGAGTGAGATCTTTGACAGGGCCTGCATTTGGGCAGCATTTGTGAAACTCTTTCTTCAAGTCCACAAATGTGTAGAAGCACTCTGGCAGGACTAGATTCTACAACAAAACACGCACAGACAAATGAGGGAGATGCACACTAGAAAATATGTTTTTGGAGGAGCCTGAGGGAAGGGCAAAAAAGAGGGAAAAGGTAGGAAACGGATTGAGGGCACTTTAATGTCCCATGGAGGAGCACAGCATTCCTGTGAAGATTATAACATGTTGCTGCTAAACAGATTATACCACAAACTGACAGCTAATTTAGAAATGTCAGAAGAATCCTTTCCAGTTTAAATAGCCTTAGTTAAAGGTGGATTAAATCAAAATACTTAAGGATAACAATGTATTTGGATTCTGGAAGGAGTGTGTTACCTTTTTGGAGGCCTCAGGGTGCAGCACCTGTCGGATAAGCAGTGGTCCGTCCACACACAGCGTGTAGGAGCTTCTGCCCAGAGACTTCAGTTCAGCTGACACTGACTGATGAAACTAGAGATAGAAATGGAAACAGTGAAAAAGAGAGAAGGAATCCAGAATAACTTTATTTCTAATCAAAAACATCCAGCATTAGATGCAGGTGTAGGCATTCGATTCATTTCCCTACATATCTAGCCCATTCAGAGGTTTGGGGTCAGTGAGATTTTTTATTTATTTTTTTTAATAAAATACTTTTATTCAGCAACGACATGTTACATTTATCAAGAGTGACAGTAAAGACACTTCTAACGTTTCAAAAGATCTCCATTTTAAATTGAATAGAAAGCTCAAAAGAACAGCATTAAAGAAAATGTAAAAAATCAAACCTCAAAAGAGGCATCACGGTTTCTACAAAAAAATAAGCAGCACAAACATTTTCATTGATGAAATGTTTATTGAGCACCAAATCTGCATATTAGTGTGATTTCTGAAAGAAATCATGTGCCACTAAAGACTAATGACTTCTGAAAATTCAGCTTTGCACTTTGCAATTGTAATAAATTACAATTTTCAGTATATTTTTTACTGTATTTTTGTATACTGTATTTTTGCAGCCTTGGTGAGCATAAACTTGTTTAAAACATCTTACCAACACCAAACTTTAGAATGGTAGTATGTTCTAAATTAAATTTTTGTAGGAAATAATGGCTCCAATTTTTGCTACAACAGCTAAAGCAAAAGACCTCACACCAGCCACAGAAACTCAGAAGATACTTACATTGTGAAAGTTTTATTATTGGTTTATTATTTATTAATATTTCTCGTTAATCACACAGATTGAAAAATTTATTAAAATGTATTTTATCAACAACAAAAAAAAACTACAAAGTCAAGGGCAACACAGAGGACACCCAAATTATGTTGTAATATGTGAACATGCTGCTCCGTGTGCATGCGTATGCTTATGCTTGTTTTGTAGATTAAGCAGCTGGTCAGACTGGTTTGATGAAAATACAGGAAGTGAGCCATGGCAGTCATTTCAGATAAAGTATTTCACGTGACCAGAGAGATAGATGACAAAACAAATGAAGAGCGTTTGTCCTGCTCTAAAAACACACCACCTGCTCACTGCCAGCTATAGGGGCTCCCACATTCACCTGTGTTTAGCAAAAACAAGAATTCTTTAATGAACCATTACAGATGTTTAGTAAACTTATCCCTCTCTGCATCAGTCAACAGCAGTACAAGCTAACCACCAACTATGACGCGACAACTGATTTGAGTGCTTCATGTTATTCACATGGGAGTACGAGAAATGCAAAGACGACATGTCTCACAAGTCAACATGAAAAACAATGTTATTAAGGGCTGTTCTTATATTGGAAAAAAAGTGTAGAAACAATTTTTCACTCATAAATTGCTAGCAAATTTCACAAACAACTGCAAAGAAACAGCAATTAACACATTTAATTAAACATGGAATTTTGAATTAGAAACAATGAAACTTTTTTTTATTATTATTAAATGTAGCCCACTACAATAATTTTTATTTTATTTACTTTTTTAAAAATCACTTTTAAAAGTGTATGCACTGAATGAAGCAATGTTTAGTTGTCTGTACTCCCAACTTGCAGTATTAATATACACAATTCAACAATGTGCACTCACAGATGTGTATTTATCAGCTCTGAATGTGATTTGGATCTAACGGTTTTATATTAGTTTTGTGTTTTCCATTTTTAACTCTGGTGTTAACTAATGTAAAACCATTTTTCCTAGATGTAATAATTCGTTATGAATAAACATCTTTTGGGTTGTTTCAATAAGAAACGGAGAAAACAAATAATGTATATTCTAAATAAACATGCATTGACAAATAAAAAATTAAGTTAAATATTTTATTCATTAGATTGCACTAAAAACATGGCTATAAAATATGATACATATGCTACATTTTCAGCAAAAATAACATGATATACAATTTCTCTGATATTAAAATTACACTGTAAAAAATGACCATGAATTTAACGGTAAAAGAATGTAAACATGCTACAGTAAAATCCTGTTAAATGGTTAATGGTAAATTCCCCTACTATATACGGTGAAAAACTGTATTGGACAAAATTTACGGTAGTATACCATTTTTGGAAGTGAAAAAGACCGTATAATTTGTCTACGTCACGATGAGGGAAGATTTGTATAATGCCGCCCAAATGTTCAGGCAAAAAAAGAAGGCGTAACTTTCATTCTTGCTGTTGCCGCCGCTGCCATGTTGTGGAGTCACTGTGTTTCATTGTGAAAGCGAAACTTGGCCTTCCAAAAGAGGAATTAAAATGTATTTTATCAACAACAAAAAAAAACTACAAAGTCAAGGGCAACACAGAGGACACCCAAATTATGTTGTAATATGTGAACATGCTGCTCCGTGTGCATGCGTATGCTTATGCTTGTTTTGTAGATTAAGCAGCTGGTCAGACTGGTTTGATGAAAATACAGGAAGTGAGCCATGGCAGTCATTTCAGATAAAGTATTTCACGTGACCAGAGAGATAGATGACAAAACAAATGAAGAGCGTTTGTCCTGCTCTAAAAACACACCACCTGCTCACTGCCAGCTATAGGGGCTCCCACATTCACCTGTGTTTAGCAAAAACAAGAATTCTTTAATGAACCATTACAGATGTTTAGTAAACTTATCCCTCTCTGCATCAGTCAACAGCAGTACAAGCTAACCACCAACTATGACGCGACAACTGATTTGAGTGCTTCATGTTATTCACATGGGAGTACGAGAAATGCAAAGACGACATGTCTCACAAGTCAACATGAAAAACAATGTTATTAAGGGCTGTTCTTATATTGGAAAAAAAGTGTAGAAACAATTTTTCACTCATAAATTGCTAGCAAATTTCACAAACAACTGCAAAGAAACAGCAATTAACACATTTAATTAAACATGGAATTTTGAATTAGAAACAATGAAACTTTTTTTTATTATTATTAAATGTAGCCCACTACAATAATTTTTATTTTATTTACTTTTTTAAAAATCACTTTTAAAAGTGTATGCACTGAATGAAGCAATGTTTAGTTGTCTGTACTCCCAACTTGCAGTATTAATATACACAATTCAACAATGTGCACTCACAGATGTGTATTTATCAGCTCTGAATGTGATTTGGATCTAACGGTTTTATATTAGTTTTGTGTTTTCCATTTTTAACTCTGGTGTTAACTAATGTAAAACCATTTTTCCTAGATGTAATAATTCGTTATGAATAAACATCTTTTGGGTTGTTTCAATAAGAAACGGAGAAAACAAATAATGTATATTCTAAATAAACATGCATTGACAAATAAAAAATTAAGTTAAATATTTTATTCATTAGATTGCACTAAAAACATGGCTATAAAATATGATACATATGCTACATTTTCAGCAAAAATAACATGATATACAATTTCTCTGATATTAAAATTACACTGTAAAAAATGACCATGAATTTAACGGTAAAAGAATGTAAACATGCTACAGTAAAATCCTGTTAAATGGTTAATGGTAAATTCCCCTACTATATACGGTGAAAAACTGTATTGGACAAAATTTACGGTAGTATACCATTTTTGGAAGTGAAAAAGACCGTATAATTTGTCTACGTCACGATGAGGGAAGATTTGTATAATGCCGCCCAAATGTTCAGGCAAAAAAAGAAGGCGTAACTTTCATTCTTGCTGTTGCCGCCGCTGCCATGTTGTGGAGTCACTGTGTTTCATTGTGAAAGCGAAACTTGGCCTTCCAAAAGAGGACACAACTAGAAATCAGTGGTTAAGTTGTATTTACAACACTGTTCCAGAACAGTTCAACCCAAATATTCAGATGTGTGCAGCACATTTTATGGAGGATTCCTGAACCAGTAGCCTACAATGGGTCTGTGCTCAAAGGCTGTTTCTATAAAGTTGGGCAGTTCCAACTTTGCAAGGACAGTCTGGCACTTCTGAATCACAGCCTGTAAGTACGTTTTATATATTTAAAGAATTTGCCACTAATGATTCAAACGA
>NW_015630532.1:1997258-2006129 GCF_001515625.1 Sinocyclocheilus rhinocerous | reverse complement strand
AATATAAATTCACGTCTCGCGCACTTTAATGCCCTTTGAATGTAACGTGTACGTTCCCTTGGAACTGGAATCATGGCGGAATTTCATGTGAAGTCCACTTCGCAGGGCACTTACGGTCGAATAAGACCACGCTTGAATGCTGCCTGAACAAGAGACCTCCGTACTGAAGTGAAAGTGTTGGCTGGTGTCACTATCTCGCGAACGCGCCGGCGGATCTCCACCAAACTCGGGGGATCACTTCAGCTCGAGGAGCCCTCTCGAATGCCACCCTCCGCGGGTCGGTAGCCCCCCGGGATCGCTAGCTCGGTCGGCGCCGGACCGCGAATTTAACCACCTGCTAATAGACCGGTGACGACCGCACAGAGTAGCATTATAACAGAACTTTCAAATGCATCTAGTATGATAAAATAGCGCTGCTTTTTTCCCCACATAAGCACGACTGGAAGGAGCAGAAGCGGTCGACTGTGGCATAATAAAAGCTCCGCTGCTTGCGAGCCGTGTGTCGCACTCGTTCAACGGCCTCGTTTCGCTTCGACGGCTTTCAGCCTCACCCTGCTTCTTTCTACTATGTTAACAAATCATTAGCTCATCCATGAACATGACTTCTGCCTGAGTCCCATCGGATTGCATCGGCTGTGGGGATGAAGACGACAACTCCCATGATTCCACACTCAGTCACGGCGTCATCAAACTACGCCTTTGTCTCTTTGTTTATTTTGAATACGTGCCCTCTAGCGGCGAAAATTACATATTGTGCCTTTAAGTCTATTTGTAAAGTGCACTTATGGTGGTCACTTAAGATCCCGGGTGCCAAGCTTTTACCATTCATTTTAAAACCTGTGAATCTAAAATTGCTTTTGTACACCAAACAACTACCAGCAGAAATGATTCCTTACATATATTACTGTTCAAAAGTTTAGAGTTGATACAATTATTTTTTATGTTTTTGAAAAAAGACAGTAATATTGTGAAATATTATAACAATATAAAATAACTACTTTCAATTTTAATATTTTACTGATGGCAGAGCTGAATTTTTAGCAGTCATTACTCTAGCGATCAGTGTCACATGATCCTTCAGAAATCATTCTAATATGCTGATTTGGTGCCCAAGAAACATTTCTTATTATCATCAACATTGAAAACAGTTGTGCTGTTTAAAATATTTGTGTAAGTGTGATTTTTTTTTTTCAAGGTTTACAGACTCCAAACTTTTGAACGATAATGACATAAGGCTTCGTGAAAAATGTACCAAATGCTAAAACACAAGACAGTAATGCCCTGTCTGCCCTCCAAAATTAGTAGGGCATAGTGATGCTTACTTTTGAGTAGAACTTACTCAACCTGTCTGTTCAGGATGAAGTAAAGTGGGAGTGTCGTTAGATAAGGTAACAGGATGTGCCAGCTGAACTACCAGGATGTTTAAGCAACAGTCACATGCAACCGGTTTTGATTAATCCATTCTGTAATCACTTTATGCAATGCTGTAAAAACATGAGACACAAAATCCATCTAATTCATTTCTATAAATGACCACTTCACTTATGGGAAGTCTTTCTGAGGCTGAATGAAAGAATGGATCAATGTGTCACTCATCCTTTCATAGAGGCATCTCCCAGAACCCTCCCTACACATTGACAGTCTGTAGAGAAATAAAGCTCTCTGCTCATCACACACAGGTACTGACACGCTCCTGCCAGCCTGTTGTGCTTTCTCAGCGAGCTCACAAAATAACACACCCTGTGTCTCTCAAACACACCCAAGATCACTTTCTCCCACAAACACACTCATGATCTCACAGTAACAATTTTATTCTGTTTAAAGTCTTTTCTCCCTCACACACACACAGGTGTGTTAGCACCACACCATTCCCACAGAGTCTAATAAGAAGCGTCTAAAAGCAGGTGCAAAGCCAAAGCGAGTCACCAGGTGAGTGCCAGCAGCTATAAATGTTTTTTTCCTGCGTTTCACATCTCAATACAAACAGAACAGATCAGGTTTGACTCAAGTCTGTAAGTAAGATAGGGTAAGCTACTCTAAACCCTCCTAAATACCTGTTTCCTAACCCAGACACACTGGTGAGGATGATTTTATAAAAAACAGTGAGAAAATAGATGCGTCACAATTCCATATGTAGGGAATTGATCTTGAATGAATCTTTCACTGAAGACAACAGGTCAAAGTCCTGTGTGAGACTCTGTCCACCCTTCCCCAAACCCCCCACTGTTCCTTACAGGGCTGGGCGGTATGATGTTAAATATTGTGGTGACAATATACAGTGTTTAGAGATGGATTCTGCTACATCATTGTATGTAAATATACAGTATTCATGCAGAACTGCTTCAAGTTGAGACTTCGGCGCAAAAAAGTACTCAAGGTGATGATCGGATTTATAGCTTTAATAAGAATCAGTGCATATTTAATTCATACAGTGAAGAATGTGCAGTTTTATTTTACATCTGATAATTAAATTTTTTACTCGAATGCTACAGTTAAACATCTACTGTACCTGGAAAAGTAAATGCTATTTGTATCTTTCCTATATTGTATCCTATTTGTAATTAGCTTTTTGTTCTTATTCTTAATAACAAATATTAAATAAAAATATAACTATATTGTGATTTTATGTTAGTATTTGTGAAATAAAGTTACTCACATCATAAAATAAAAATTTTGGTCATATCACCCACTCCTAGTTTCTTACAACACCTGATGGAAGTGGGTGCATTTCTTTGAAAACGACAAGAAAACTGAACTGAACCGAATTGAACCAATGGTTTGATAGTGCGTGTCTTTCTATCTCTCTCTCTGAAAGCTAGGCAGGGAGAAATTGATTTCACTAGTTAATATTTACAGAGCCCCCTGGGGATAGGCTACAACTGAATCAAGATAACATGCCACCACCTGAATGCTACAAAGGTATGCAATAAAAAAGTGAGAAAATAAATGTGTTAAATGAGACCAACCATTGTTTGTTTAATGATTTCCATTTGTACTTTAATAAATGAAATCTATAAATTCCTACAAACGTCTAGTCCCACAACTGAGCTTAGATTCTGAGCTCTAAATACCTTTCCGTGGGACAGTAATGAGAGGGTGTCCATTATGAAACAGTTGGGGGTGGGAACAGGTTTACAGAGTACAAACAAATTTTCTCTGCGTCATGCTTGAGAAACACGTTTGGCGACAACCGCCTTTTGGCAAAACATACCTGCAAAACTAACTTCTCAAGCAAACCCGAAACTATACATATCTTGATAAATGAGCCTGGATAGCAGCAGAAAAGAAAAACAGAAACATCTCTCGGGCTCGCTCGGTTTAATCTTAATCCCTCGGTCAACTATTCTGTTCATCCCTCTGTGTCTGTATCACTCTTGCTCACTCGCTGACATATATGGTTCTCAGGTAGGTGCGTTCGCAGGTAAACATTCCGTCTTCCAGATGTCTGCTCAACACATCAGTCCACAACAAGACTAGACCTGCACTTTCCCCTAGAGCAGAGCGTCTGTGCCTGCCTTCCTTCCTTCCCACACCCAAACCACACACACATTACACACCACAGCAAGCCACCTCAAAATCAACCCAAAGCTAAAATAATGTGGACAATATCAAAGACTTACCTTATGCTGATACATACTAAAATGACGAGTCACTGCTTTATATGTAACTTTTAATTGCTGTATCTATAATATTATTTCAAACTCAAACACATGGTCTCTCACCTGTTGCAGGACGCTCTCCAGGGGCTCGGCCTTGCACAGCTCCTCCGCCGTGAGCCCGGTCTCTTCCTTGCACTGCTCCGACAGATCCGCACTGTCCGGCTGTACTAGAGTCCGCTGAAGCTTGCCCACCTGTTAACAACATCATCTCTTTCAACCGGCCTAGCAATGCAACTCTAGCGGGGTTTCTCATCGGCGCGCCCTTTAACACACCTGGCCGTCGAGAACACAGACGCAACGTTCAATGTTCTCCACGCGCCTATGCTGTCTAGGTAGACAGCTCACTGGGTTTGACACCGAGTCACTATGGGGATGATGTTGATGTTGATATCTCAGACAGTGTGTTTGTGTGAATGCAAAGCAGACACGGCAGGGTTACTGACCTACAGGCAATGACACGCACCAAACAAGGCACGCTTTCGTCTCTCGTGGCTTGAAAAGACCACATTATAAATGCTCGAATCAAGCTGTCAAACAGATCATCAAATAAAACAGCTGTTGCTGGTGATGTAAATCACAATGTAGCGCGTTTAGCTCTCTAAAAGCGCGCCTTGTTGGTGAATGTCAGCTGTCAATGTGGTTTCTAACACTAGCACATTACTAGGTGGGTAGTTTAAAGTTAGAGACCTTACAATAGGGTCAAAAGGTCCGTACCTTATTCTCATGTAGATCCACAATTTGCCACACCAAGAGAATTAATTCCCTTTCATCCGACCCCAGTTTACCCCCATTTGCACCAGCTGTTGCCCCAAAGAACACCACCAGAGTATCACTGTGCGAAGCCATCAGGGACCGCAAGGGTAAAAACTATAATTAAGAGCAAAGATCAAATAAAACAGCAACACGAGGGTTCACCTTTCTCCAAGAGAAGCAAACAAAAGAAATGGAAATTCAATTGACGTACACGAGAAAGGACAGAAGATTACTCCAGGAGAAGGACACGAGAAAGAGTGCGGCACGAGACTCTACCTGTTGCAGTACTTGTGCTCTCTATCCAGAGTTACTGGTTTGACTGGTAAAGAAGGCAGAAAAAAGTCCTGGTTCGTCTCACGCTAACCCCATAACAAGCCCTGAAGGCTTTTCTCGCTGTCTCGTTTTTTCTTGGTTACCTGGCTTTGGCTCGGCCTCCCGTTTGGAGTCAATCTCCTTGGGGAGCGCGTTGATTGGCTGGTTTGTAAAGGTGAGGGCGGGGCGTATTGCCACGGCACCTATGTAACCCGTTCTGATTGGTTCATTATGCGCTAGGAAGTAGGAGAGAAGATCAGAATTCATTTGTCCTGCTTTGCTGTTACACACCTATGCAGACGCGCGGTTGCATTTTAATATAAACGTTTTTATCTACGTAAAACGGTGCACTTACGTTGAAAGAAATAAACTCTGAAAAGCTTTCAAACAGGCCTATGTTTAAAAACACTCACACAAGAATAAGACAACGTCATAGGCTACTCATATGAGCTCCCTGAATAAAAGCTAGAATAAAAGTTTTGTTTTAGATGTGGCCAGTGCGCTTCCATAAACTCTCAAAAACGAATAATATTCAAATATTATATAACGTTTCTGCCACTCTCACTAGACAAACACATAATCTCACAAAACCGTTTTAGACTATCGATATTAGTGCTACATACTACTACATACATACTACATTAGATATTACTTGTGCTACATATTGTAAAATAGTTGATTCTGGCCATGTAGTTGTTTATGCAGTTAGGGGCAGTTTGACTGACACGTTGAACCACCAATCACACTTCACTTATTTCATATGACGATCACGGCCGGGTCTTATTCATTGCACCTTGCTGTTACAATCTGACTAGAAATTCTTAAATATCTTTTAAGGATTCGAGGCCAGGAACATCATAATCTTAAAATTAATCGTTGCCGCGAATTATGTCAAATTTTGTTCTTCTTAATATAGCTAAATTATTTTTCCCCCTTCGAAATGTAATGCTTTTGAGTGTTTATTCATTTCAGCTCTTTTTTAAAAGAAAAATGCAATTATAGGTAACAGGTTTAGATTTTAAGGTTAAATTGGGCAGAAGAAAAAAAATACATGGCACTATGACATAGCATGGCACAGTAAAAAAAGAAATGAAATGAATTCTTAAAATAATTTAGGAGCCCAAACCTGTCCTGGGCTCCATACATATACCCTATAAATACAACTGTACTGAGATCTGAGTTTTGTTTCCATGATTCAGTGCTCTTGTGTGTCAGTAATGAAATCGGACAAAAAGCCAGACAGAGACTGTTTGTGTGCAGTCCTCTCACTATTCCATTGCGTGCCAAACTTAGGTGACGATTCAATGTCCCATTCCTCTTCCAGACTCAGGAAGTCAGGCACCTCTCTCCTTCTCTCTGGTTTCTTCTTGAGCAATGGTCAGCTGATTTTTTCAGTCATGAAATTTGTGTTGTAAAAGAGAGATAGAAATAGAACCACAGGTCACGACATGAGAAATGTCATGTCACCACTCTGGAATACATGACTTTTAACATAATACTGATTTTAAAACACTGGACATCATACACTTGTCACCTTTGTAAATGGTCACAAAGAAAAACTGGGCATTATACACTAAACAACTGAGGATAACACACTTCTAGGCTTTAAAGTTGTTATGAAAGCAGCAAACTCACACAGAAACATAGGCCTCGTTGCTAAGAGACACATGACAAATGAAAACAATGTGTTCTAAAATCGGCTCACAATATCAAACATGGACTGGATGTAATCACAGTCTGAAGCTTTAAAATCAGAGTCTGTGCATCCTACACTATGAAATTATCTGTGAAATCCGTCGACACTGACTGACCAAAATCTGCAGACTTGCTCTGACTTTGGCCAACTAGAGCTGACTCATCCAAAGTGCTGATCAGGGCAAAAATTTGTACAAATGTTGTGTAATGTATTCCAGCCTTTAGGTACAAATTTTGCATTTCAAAAATTCAATAAATGTATTTATTATTTTAATTCAGTTAATAAAGGTATATCACTGAAAAGTGCCACAAAAGAGTTCACAGATATAGAAACAGCCTGGTGAGTTTTTCTTTTGCTTTAGACAGTGGCCCTATGCAAGATAATTTATGTTTAGGTTTTACAAAAATAACTGCTGTTTAATTTTCATATGAAAGGAGCATTATAGAAAAGAATGGCATTACAGTGGAATCTTCTTCCAGACGGACATCTGTTCCGTTTAATGCCCACTTCCTCTTTCACTCCGTTACAAGAATCACAAACACACACGTTGCAAGGAGAAGGAAGCTGTTGAAATCATAATGCACAGATGTAAGACTAAAAACAGTCTGTTTACATAAGACACCATGGGAATTTGATTGTAAACAGACAAAAATATTTGCTATAAAGGCATTTGAGATATATCACATATAAAAGTGGTTTCATCATAGAATATGCAGTTGCAATTTAAGATAACATCTTTGTGAGTATTAAAATATACTCAGAACACAAAGAACAAGGCACAAGCAAATATTTTACTTAAAAAATTAATGCAATTCTGAAATACAAAATTACATTAAAAACTTCAAGCACTCTTTTTGGAGAAATAACAGTTGTAATGGTTATTATTGTTATTGAGTTTCTGGCTTTAAAGCTTCTTACAGAGTCAGTCTGAGGTACTGATGCATGATTCCATAGCCACATCTACAGGCACTTTTGAGTCCGTGAGACACTGTGAGTTGGTGGTGTGTGAACTCTGTCTTTTGGACACAAATGATAACTCTTTATTCCCTTCACCTGACACTGCACTGGACAGATGCTGGAAGAGCTTCTGTATTCCAGTTTCCCGGAGCGAGCTGCGGAAGGTACGAGCGGCAAACACGTAAAGCACTGGATTGACTGAGCTACTGATAAACACCAGGGCTCCTGCTATAATGGTCATTGTGGTGCAGGCTTCCTCCAAACTTTCCGCCATGTTGGGGTTTGAATGCTTGAGAGCGAGCGAGATGAGGGAAAGAAGGTTCCCCACATGATGAGGAATCCAGCAGACAGCGAACATCACCACCACACTGCAGATGAGAACCGTCGACTTGCTCTTGGACTTGAAGTTCATCTGCGCTATGCGACTGAAGAGGCAGCCGTAACAGACCAACAGAGTGAAAAAAGGGATGACGAAGCCTATAAGAGACTCTAAAATGAGCAACACGGCCTCCTGGGCATCAGTCTCATACTCTCTGAACAGACATTGATTTTGTCCGTGAACTTCTCCCAAAGTGTGAGTTAGAATGACAGGAATACTGAGGAGAAATGAAGCCATCCATATCATTAGAAGTACCTTGTTTAGTGCTTGTCTCCTCCTCCAGCCGACTGAGGCAAAGGGGTATCTGACAGCCACGAAGCGCTCCACACTCATGACGGTGATGATGAAGATGCTGCTGTACATACAGGCATTGATGATGTACACCATGGCTTTGCAGGCAGCCTCTCCAAACACCCAGGAACGGGCCAGCGAGTAGATCCACAGCGGCAGAGTGACCAGCACCAGAAGATCTGCAGCTGCCAGGTGGAGGATGAGAAGCACCGTATGTGAACGCTGCTTCACATGCTTCAAGATGGTCCACACCACCAGCAGGTTCCCTGGTGTGCCCACCAGGAAACACACCCCCAGGATCACACAGGCCCCCACCAAGCCCAGCTCGGTCTCCTCATCCTCCTGAAAATAAGCTGTAGCGTTCATGATTCCCTCTCTGTCCATTCGAGTCCGCTGTACATCTAACCACTGAGCTAGAAAACCTGCCTCAACAAAACTCACTTCCCTTTTGTGGAAGCTGAGAAAAACAGAACTCTCAAGCACAGAAAATAAAAACATCTGAAGTGATATTCTTCGAAAAGGACAACCACAAAGTTTGTACGTTAGCATGGGAGGAGCATCACAACTGTGAATTCAGACATAAGACTTCTGTAAAAAGTGGACGCAATTATGGTTTGTTTACACTCTTGAATTTCTGACATTTCTGAGTCACTGTGGAGTTTTACCTAGGCTGTGTTTCGTTGTGAAAGCGAAACTACTTTGTTTGGTCTTCCAAAAATGGGCACGACTAGATATCAGTGGTTAAGTTGTATTTGCAACACTGTTACAGAACACTTCAACCCAAATATTCAGATGTGTCCAGCACATTTTATGGAGGACCATTT
>NW_015630532.1:1994214-1997213 GCF_001515625.1 Sinocyclocheilus rhinocerous | reverse complement strand
CAACCGGCTGGATGTACATTATCCCGCTTATTACACGGCTACTTGCCACATAAGTAAATAATTAGACGCAAAATATTGATTTGACTTGAAATATTTGAACACAAAGCTTCCGTGAAGACAGCAGTTGCGAGCAAGCGGCAAATTAAAACTAGACGGACATTTAAGGGGAACGGTGCAGTCAAACCACTTATTACACAACATGACCCGGATGAGCCTGTGTTATTAGCTTTTACCGGTTGTTATCGAGGGACCTCCGACTGACCAATCAGAATCAAGTATTCCACAGGGACGTGTAATAAATATATATATAATATGTTTTTAAGGCCCTTCAGATATACAATAATGGGGCAGAGAAACATTTTTAAAGCCCTACAAATGCTCAAGCAGAATATTTTAGGTTTTTATTTATTTTTAAATCAATTTTCACCTCTGTATTAAGTATTATGACATTTAAACAAGTGTCATCAATTAAAAATCAAAATGTTATGTCATTTAAAATTTTGATCACAAAAGTTTGATATTTCAACAATTTTGACCATAAACAAACAGATGAATATTGTGGCATTTAAACAATGTTGACTATTATCAAACATAAATATTATGGCATTTAAACAAGTTAAAAACAACAAGAAGAAGAAATATTATGCCATTTTAATAAAGTTGACCATTAAGAAAATATCAAAATGTCTAATAAGTCTAACAGTTACTCAGAGATCTGTGAGATCCCTCTTGTTCACCACCATTGGGCTCTTCAAGGATCTTTCCATCCTGCAGTCCAGAATCCTGTAAGAAGCCTTGCTGTGTTTGTGTTGTTAAGTCCTGAAACAGCTTCACTATCCCAGACTTCTTCAGACTTCCATGTAAGTTTTTAGAAGCAAACGCATACAGCACAGGGTTTACTGAGCTACTGATAAATGCCAGAGCTCCAGAAATAAAGACACTATTTGGGATATGAGACCATTCATCTGATCCTCCTACTAGAAGAACCACCATCCCTACGACATTGAGCATGTGGTGAGGTAACCAACACACAATGAAGGCCACGACCACTCCACAAATGAGAAAGGCCGTTTTCTTGGTCCTAAAGCGCACCTTTCGGAGCTGTACGGCAACCTGACAGTAGCAGATCGCAAGTGTGAGAAATGGAATAACGAAGCCAAGCAGAGTCTCCAAACACATACAAAAGACTTCAATGGACATAGAGTCGTACTCCCGGTAGAAGCAATGTTTCACTCCATCATCATCTTCATCAATATACTGGGTTAGGATGATTGGAATCCCCAAAATGAATGACAGGATCCAGGTCACTGCCAGTATTATGGACATGGACATCCTATTTTGCCAATACAGCATCTTTAAGGGGTATCTGATGGCCAGGAAGCGCTCCACACTCATGACGGTGATGATGAAGATGCTGCTGTACATACAGGCATTGATGATGTACACCATGGCTTTGCAGGCAGCCTCTCCAAACACCCAGGAACGGGCCAGCGAGTAGATCCACAGCGGCAGAGTGACCAGCACCAGAAGATCTGCAGCTGCCAGGTGGAGGATGAGAAGCACCGTATGTGAACGCTGCTTCACATGCTTCAAGATGGTCCACACCACCAGCAGGTTCCCAGGTGTGCCCACCAGGAAACACACCCCCAGGATCACACAGGCTGCAATGTTCCCTCCAGATGACCAGCTGTCCGGTAACGAATCATTGTCACTGTGAAAGGAGCTGTTCATTTTTGTCTCTGTTTTTAGTGAGTCTGAGTTCTGACTGAAACTCACTGCTTTTCAGTTCCTTATTCTTATAGCTTACAAAGCAACACTTCCACTGTCTGTTATTCATATGACAGAAAAAGGTGGAGACAAATCATATACCCACATAGTACAGTAATTCATTGTTTCATTATTGTGCTGTACTTTTGGTTTTCTAAAACTGAAATTGAATGAAACAGTAAACGGTATATAGAGTGAGAATCCTTAGCTTTCTACTTACTTGAAATTAAAACCAATAGCAAAAAGGGGGAATCCGGAGAGTGATGTTACACAAGTCAGTTAAATGAACTAGAAATGAGTCACTGTCACACATGAGCACCACCCTCCTGAGGTGCCACTAGAAGTTTCTGTGAATAAATGTGAAGGATTTACATGATAAAATAATAAGAAAAAAAATAGAACGTATCATTCTTATAGTGTAATTTGCGGTCTTGTTAAGGACCGGTTAAATGCCTATCATCTGAATTGCAAAGTTCTCTTCTGTTTGTTTTGATATAAATTAGGGCTTTAGGTCATAATTAAGTATGTGTCTGGTGCCTGCCTTATAATTAAAACCTTATAATTATTTGTTTTAATGAAACATTAAATAAATCAGACAAATGGCCACAAGGCTATCAGCACAGATGAAGTTGAGATTTCTGACCCATTGAAGGCAAAAAAATCTTTTTGAGAAAACAGCCTTTGAAGATATGATATGTATTGTAATCGAAATCTGCAGATGGCAAACAGATAAAGTGTAATAAAAATAAAAACTTACCACTAGTCTGAAAGAAGACGTCTTATGGAAGCAAAATTCACTCAAAATGTCCCAGTGCCTGAAACAAGCAGTGGTTTTGCCTGTAGTGTCTTCCCTTAAAATATTACAAATACTAATATTAATTATTTGATTGAATTTAAATTTTTATTGAAATTAATTTGATAAAAATTTAAAGTTGTATTAATGTTGCATTCTGGCAGCGGAGTAGTAAATTAACAACATCTTTTGTATTGGACTATAATTTACATAGTTTAGGGATAAATGATAGATTTCTAAATAACCTTCTAAACAAGTTGTATAAAATATGGAATTAAATATGAAATATTTAATAAATGTTTATTCATTCTATGTTCATTGTTAAGTCTACTTAAAGGGATAGTTCACCCAAAAATGAAAATTCTGTCATTAATTACTCACCCTCATGTCGTTTCAAACCCGTAAGACATTCGTTCATCTTCGGAACACAAATTACCGT